>NC_052613.1:11788540-12025785 GCF_016545825.1 Eucalyptus grandis
TAAAGAAAAAAACATAAAATTATCCTAGGTGCAATATGTTTTTAACTACACATGATATCAGTTTGGTTTGAGGCTAACATTTGTGGATATCGTGGTTATTATGAGGCCAAGAAGAAATCTAATCCCAATATTTGAAAGCTAATTACCCAACATCATCTCCATTGAGTTCGCAATAATTTTCTTTTGACAAGTAAAAGAACTTTCTTGCAAAATGGCGTCTAGCAGATGCTAGTCCATGTAACAAGTCATGAACACAATTTATGCTATCAATGAGGTATACGAAAGAACCGCCAAAAGCCGAGGAAAGCCATCTATCATTCAAACTAAAGAACGAGTCTTCCTATTTTCAAAGGTGATATTTAGGACAAATGAGGAATAAGCTGGATCAGCCGACTATTGGTTTAATTTACAAATGCAAATGGGAGTTTGTCTAATTAATTCTATATAGCAAATACTTAAAACTTCAAACTTGTGAAGAAAAAGACTGAAAAAGCAAGTAATCTTGACGGCTCGAACAAGAACATTTGACCTTAAATTGAATCATGAGGCTTTTATGCTTGCTCAATTTCACTAATATCCATTAAGTAGTCATGTCTCCACCTGCAATATCCTCCATTTCACTTATGGCTTCACTTGTTCAAGCTGCATTGGGATGCCTTCATCCTTAGGGCTACCCTCATGGAAATCGTTATCTTCCATATCTAATAAGTCTCTAAAGGTTTCTATCTTTTTCTTCCTCCCTCTGTTAAGGCTTCGGACCTTTTCCTTCCAAATAATTAGCAGAGATTTCTGAATCAACTCCGCACCTTCACAAGCTCCTGTCTGTTGACACCTAAGTTTCACATAAATTAATTAATTTGAAATGACATTAAATGTTAGGAATTAGTAAAAAAAAAAAAAAAAAAAAAGATCGAAAATGGTGGGTCGGGCCGGATCCGCTTTGGCCCGACCCACCCCTTTTCTTTTCTCTTCCTCTCGCGCCTGGGCGGCCGAAGCCTCCTTTCTCCTTCTGGCCCGCCCGCGCTCGTTTTTCCTCCCTCCACCTAGGTCTTCGCCGCAAGACCCAAGGAAGAACAGTAAAACAGATCGCAGAGCAGAGCATAAGGAACAACGATGGAGGAGCGGGGAGATCGGGATGGCGGCGTGATCCGGGTCGGGCATGCTTGGCAAGAATCGGCACGCCCGTGGTCTTCGCGCGAGGTCCTGCAGAAGAAAAGGAGAGCAAAAAGGGAAAGAAACGGGAAGAAAAAGGAGAGGGCGAAGACCAAAGGAAAAAGGAGAATGGGCACCACGAAACACCAAGAGGAGAGCGAGCGAGAGAGAAACAACAACACAATCACCAAGCACGTAGAGAAACACCGGGAGAGGAGGAAGAACAAGCACCGTGAGAGAGAGAGGGAGAGGGAGAAGAAGTCCGAGCGAGGAAGCGACTAAGGGAGAGCAAGGGAGCTTCAAATGTCGCTTTAGCCGCGTGCGAGCCCCACGGACGAACCCTCGGCCAACGTCCTCAAGTCGAATCCGGTAGGTCCTTCTCGCGCCCGTTTCCACCCCCGTTCGTGCATCCCGGGCCGGAGTTTGCGATCGACCGGTTTGCGTGAACTCCGCCCCGTCCACTTCCTCTCTCGGTTGTTGTATGTCTTATTGTTTGTTGGTGAGAGTCTCGGTTTGGGTTCGGGTCCTAGTTGAGCTAGAAACCGTGCGATTCGGAGCGCACTCCACCGTTCGGTAAAATGTCCGAATGAGATCTAGTCTTGTTTCGTCGTTTTGAACCGAGTCGAGGTTTTCATGTGATTTTTTAGCGTTCCAAACATAGCCACGCCACTCGACCCGCGACCGCTCTTGTTGCGACGCACGAAGGCCGCGGATCACTTTTGTTCCGGGCACAGCGGCGGCTCTTGTGGCCATCGAGTTGCCTCCTGGGTCGGACGAGAGCCGAGCATTAGGCTCGCTTGGTCAAGGCGGTGCCGCCAACGCCTCGGTTGGACTCGTAAACGCCGCATCTTGCTACAAGACCACCTCCGTCGCGATCGGTCCGTTGCGGGCAGCAGTCGCGAGATGGGCGGCGGGCCCAACCCGATGTTGTCGGACTTCCGTCGTTGATGCCCTGTGTAGAATATCAGTCGGCGGCCAAAGAATTGTTGGTGTTAAAAAGGGGAAGAGGCAAATAAAAAAACAAAAGAAAAAGCAAGAGAAAAAGTGCAGGCAAAAGTTAAAAAAGAAGAAGAGAAAAAGCAAGCAAAAGTTGCTTCGGGAAGGAGGAGTGGCAGAAAGGAAAGTGCAGTAGAAGAAGACGAAATAGGAAAGAAGACAAAAATGGCGTAAAAATATATATATATATATATATATATATATATAATTTAAAAGATTTAAAAAAATCTAAGAAATTAGAAAAAATATCTTTTGTCCGACCGGGTTGAATCCGGTTTTAGGTCGGGTCGGCGGGCCGGACCGGGCTCATCCTGGTCCGAACCCGCCTCGAATATTATAATATTTAAAAATTTCAAAAAAATTAAAAATTTCAAATTTCAAATTAAAAAATAAAAAATCGAAAAATAATACAAATTCAAAAACTCCTCCGAAAATTCTAAAATTCAGAAAACATAAAAAAATTCGAAATTTTTAAAAATCAAAATATTGTAAGATCTAGTTGTTTTTTTTTTTTTGGGAAATTTGAAAATTCCTTTTTTAATTAAAAACCGAAAAATTCGGAAAAATTCTAAAAAAATTTTTAAAAAAATCTTCAAAAAGGTTAAAATCAATCTCTTGGGTTATTTTTTTCCTAAAAATGGAAGTATTCCAATTTAGAATTATACTTAAATCTTATTAAGCCTTTAGGCTTTACCTTAGGGTTTTAGTTGTCCTTAAAGACGAATACCTATTATTGCGCAATTTTGGTATATTGATTTTGGCTTCCCTTTAGTCTAGTTAGGATTAATATTTATTCTTTCTTTGATGTAAAATCTTTGCTCTCCCATGCAATTTATTTAAATGCTTTCCTTAGTTGTTAATTATTCATATTCGCATGATCATTTCACATGTTAGTAGATAGGTATAAAATAAATCCAAACTGCCTGACAAAAATATTTTCTTTTAAAATGAACAAGATTAGATAACGAAATGGTATTAATTGGTCAATTAGTGTAATTAAGTCCATAACTCTTAATTCTCTTGTTGCGTAGGAAGTGAGATACACTCGCATACCTCACTTGGTTTCTAGCCAACCCCAATAAGCTAGTGACCACTCCCTTTTGCAAAATTTTCAAAAATACCCCAATGTCATGAAATGTATGGGCTTGGGAGAGCCAGGCTCGATTATGGGCTTTAGATCCGTCTCTTAGATAATACCCTAAACATGTTTCCTCCTCGGAGGATAGGTCGCAACAACGGTCATGATCCCAACACAAGAGAATGTAGATAAACCGCTTCCTTGATTGTGCTTTTAAGTGGACAAGGCCAATGTTGCTTGACCATCTACTTGCAATAGAATCACCCAAAACACCCTATCATAACCAAATCAATCTATGGCATTCTAAGATTTAACCGACCTTGCAAGAAGTTACGCGAACCTAATCACTTATTCTTCAAAGCATTTCTCGCCGCTCGTATACTATTATAAATTAACTATTTGGACTAAACTTTGGTTAGCGATGCAATATTAACATAGTTAACAATTTCATGTGGCAATTGCTCTATAGTAAATAATAAATGCCCTAAATGAAATGCCGTCATACTCATCCAATGAACTTCCTCACACCATAATGACGGGTATGACAAAAGTATATCATAGTATTTGTCCTCCTAACCCACTATATTAGTCAGCCTTTCAACTGAAGTTTGATTACCTATATAAAGTTTTATTTCACATCCATCATGCTATGCACACGAAGTCGGAAAACCATTAGGTGTAGCTTCTTAGGTCATAAAATGCAAGTCAAATACAGAGAAATCAAACCACTCTATTCCGCAATTTCCACAATCACACGGCGACCATCTCCAAACCATCATCTAGTGAAAAATTCAGTCATAATCTTTCACAAGTTGAAAATCTTCGTCAATTTCCTCATATATTTATGGCCCTATATTTCAGAAAAAAGAATGTACACATGTGAACATGCATCAAAACTCCAAAAACACAAATTTCTTGGAACATTAAATCACTCATTTCATCATTATTATATATTCATTGGCTTCATTAATATTTTCTCCAACTACTGCCATCAAAGCCTTTTCATTTTCTATCGATTCTTTTAAGTGTTGACAACTTTTCATTTTCCTCTTCAAATTTAATGAAAGCGTCTATAGAAAGATAAGTATATTACTGAAGTAACAAAATGAGTCATGACACTAACCAAAAACTTTATAATGGGAAAAATTTACCCAAGTTATGTACCTCTGCATTTGTCTCGGTAATTGTTAATTTTTTCAAACTTCTTATTATCATCTTTCTAACTATTTTCATACCGCATACCACGTCAAATCAAGTTAAATTGAACAAAATCATATTATCGAGATCAATAATACTATAGGTTCCTCAGTTACTTCTTTAGATTTTTTTAGTGTATTTACCAAATTTTTTCTACAAAAAGAAAAAAATTCATTAGATAAAATTATTGTACTCAAGCATAAGATTAACATTATTGTATATCTAACTTATTAATTTACCAATTTGCCTCAACATATGATCGCAATTAATTCATGCTCAACTTCATTTTGCATCTCCATGTAAAACAAGAGTATAATATAAAGGAAATAAAGTTTAATATATATATATATAAGAAGAAAAAGAAGAAGTCGAATCACCTCTCCGTTGTTGCTTATTACTATTATAATGTACTGCACATTGTCATCTCTTCGAGATTATACTTGACTACACGATTCATGAGATCAAAAGTGAAAATCAAAAACTATTTTATCGGCTTGGAGATGTCCAAATATACTCACATCTCGCCCTCTGTTTCCTTCATGAACAATTCTTCTTCCCTTGCTCGCTTCATAGCTCTGGACATTGTGCATGTTTTTTTTTGGAATTGTTTGAAGGCAATTGAATAGAATCGTATCGTCTTCTCTTTTGGCGTGCACAATGTCTAGAGCGCGAAGCGAGCAAGGGAAGAAGAATTGTTCATGAAGGAAGCGTAAAAGGGCGATATGTGAGTAGATTTAAACATCTCCAAGCCGATTGAAATAGTTTCCGATTTTCACTTTTAATCTCACGAATTGTGTAGTCAAGCATAATCCCTGAAGAGATGACAAAGGTGTCATATATTATAATGGACGATAAGCAACTACAAAGGTGGTTCGACTTCTTTTTCTTTTTTTTATATATATATTAAACTTTATTTCCCTTATTTGTGGAAATTTATGCATAATGGACGATAAACAACTACAAAGGTGGTTCCGCTTGACGATAAGTAGCTACAGGATGGTTTGGAGACGGTTGCCAAATGATTGTGGAAATTTATGCATAATGGTTTGATTTCTTTGTATTTGACATGCATTTTATGACTTGAGCAGCTAAACCTAAGTGGTTTTCTGACTTTGCACGCATAGCATGACAATGGAAGTGAAATAAAACTTTAGTTGGGTAATCAAACTTCAAACGAAAGACTCGACTAACTCTCTCTCTCTCTCTCTTCGAAGACCAAGAACGAAAATGAGAAAAAAATTAGGAAGAAAAAAATCATTGGCGCGAGTGAATTTTGCCCAAGCAAATTCTCTCCTCGCAGAAAAATGCGTACAAGCAAGTGTATATTAATGTTAAGAAGAATGAAATCACATCCAGCACACATGAATCATCAATTGGATTACTTATAACTATGAGCTGGAGGCATCCGAAAACCCGACTCCTTTTGGAACTAAAGTGTTTGGTTCCATAAGCACCGGACATCGTTATGCATACGTGCAAGCTCCTACTAATAAGCCCAAAGACACATTTGATTCTCTCTCTCGTGAACTTATAGAATGAATGTGGAAGGCTTTAGGAACACTGCAATTTCGCACATGTAGCAATTGATTTTGTTTCCCACTTTGAGCCCTTGATCAAGCCTCATTTATACAGGCAAATTCACATTCCACTTTCACAACTATAATAAAGTCATCAGACAAAAGATTGTGTTTGAGTAGGAATCAAATTCTTAGACAAGCCAAAGTAGTCATGTCATATGCCAGATTGTCTAAATGTTCCAAAAACAAGCAAAAATCAAAGGCGATGGCATTTACAACCCGATCAAAATGAAGCCGAACGATTCTCTTAAATCAACAACTAATCAGCTTTACACTCTGAGCGGTGAGGGCGGGACTTAAGATGCTTTGTCGTTGTTGTGGTTATGCGATCTTGACCCCCTTCTTCCACTGAGACATTAATGCCCAATGCCTTTCTTCATTTGATATTGCGCGCAACGTCACCAAAGTCTTGCAATCGTCGATGACCTGCATTTTAGGATAAAAATATGTTCACATGTTACTCATTAAGCAACTCCAAAAATGCTAGCCATATCTAGAACCATTAAATTACCATTTTTTTTCCTTTTGACATTGTCATTCAATCGCTCAATTTGATCATGAATTGTTACCTACTTATCTTTCTCCTTCGTTCTTAATTCGACAAGCTATGCCATGAAATTTTGCTTCTTGGCTTGGAATTTACGAAACTCATCTATGCAAAAATAGATGACTAACATAATCAAATCAATTGTACCATTAGCTTATTGGGAAATACTCAAAAACTTAAAGGGACTAACAAATAAAGTTACCTCCATAAATCTCATCATGAGAGGTTTTGTAATTGCATAAATCTGATATAGTTTGTTGAGGTTCTCGCTCTCGTTCTTCAATTTGTTCTCGCATCTTGTATAATATTGTTAAATCAAATAAAATCACATATTATCAAAGTCGACTAATGCAATACAATTAATTACTTACATGTAAGTGGCATTGTTAACTTTTACTTCAATATAAGCAAGTAATTGTATTACATTAGTCGACTTTGATAATATGAGATTTTATTTTATTTGACGATATTATTCAATACGAGAACAAATTGAAGAACGAGAGCGAGAACCTCAACAAACTATATCAGGATTTATGTAATTACAAAACCTCTCGTGATGAGATTTATGAAGGTAACTTTATTTGTTAGTCCCTTAAGTTTTTAAGTATTTTCCAATAAGCTAGTGGTACAATTGATTTGGTTATGTTGGTCATCTATTTTTGCATAGATGAGTTTCGTAAGTTCCGAGCCAAGAAGCAAAATTTCATGGCATAACTTATCGAATTAAGAACGAAGGAGAATGATAAGCTGGCAATAATTCATGATCAAATTGAGCGATTGAATGACAATGTCAAAAGGAAGATAATGGTAATTTAATGGTTCTAGATATGGCTAGCACTTTTGGAGTTGCTTGATGCGTAACATTTGGACATTTTTTTATCCCAAAATGCAGGTCCTTGACGATTGTAGGACTTTGGTGACGTTGCAGGCGACAATGTCAGATGAAGAAAGGCATCGGGCATTAATGTTTGTGGAAGAAGAGGGTCAAGATCGCACAACGACAGCATCTTAAGTCTCGTTCTCATTGCTCATGGTGTAAAGCTGATTAGTTGTTGATTTAAGAGAACCGTTCGCTTCATTTTGATCAGTTGTAAATGCCATCGCCCGATTTTTGCTTGTTTTTGAACATTTAGACGATTTGGCATATGCCATGACTACTTTAGCTTGTGTAAGGATTTGATTTCTACTAAAATACAATTTTTTGTTTGATAACTTTGTTATGGTTGTTGTGAAAGTGGAATGCGAATTTACCTGTGTAAACGAGACTTGGTCAATGGCTCAAAGTGGGAAACAAAATCAATTCTTACATGTGCAAAATTGTAGTGTTCTTAAAAGCCTTTCACATTCGTTCTATAAGTTCATAAGAGAGATAACTAAATGTGTCTTTGGGCTTATTAGTAGGAGCTTGCACAGGCGACGCTATCCAGTGCTTGTGGAACCAAACACTTTAATTTCAAAAGGAGTCGAATCTTCGGATGCCTCTACTTATAATTATAAGTAATCCAATTGATGATCAATGTGCGCTGGATGTGATTTCATTCTTCTTAACATTAATATACACTTGCTTGTACGCATTTTCTGTAGGAGAGAATTTGCTTAGGCAAAATTCACTTGCGCCAATGATTTTTTTCTTTCTCAAGTTTTTTTTTTCTTATTTTCATTCTTGGTCTTCAGAGAGAGAGAGATAATCACATATCGGTTTATATAACTTCACTGTGCTGTATCTCTAACTACTAATTTATTCTCCAACCCAATCATTAATTGCTCATTTTGCTTTGAAATTTAGTGTATGACGTTCTTCAGTATAAACTTCTTAGCACCTCACCTTGTTGTTGGAGGTCAAGAAATTTGCAACGGCAAATATGCCATTCTATTAGTAGATCACAAAGAGAGATAATCACATATCGGTTTATATAACCTCACTGTGCTGCATCTTTGACTACTAATTTATTCTCCAACCCAATCATTAATTGCTCATTTTGCTTTGGAGTTTAGTGTATGAGGTTCTTCAGTATAAACTTCTCAGCACCTTACCTTGTTGTTGGAGGTCAAGAAACTTGCAATAGCAAATATGCGCTTCTATCAGTAGATCACAACGGCGTCCTTGAAATAGGTTGAAATCAAGTGGAATTAAGTGGGAAAAATCAAATAATCAAATTTGACTCAATTCAAATACTCAAAATGAATGCTCATAAACAAACAAAGTGTAAAGAGAGTGAAGTATAGTTGCCTAGAAGATAACAGGCATGCAATCTAGCTTAAAATATCAATAGTGTCTTTATAGTCTTGGTAGATTGCATAGCAACCTGCCTTAATAATTAACAATTTGATCTAGCTTAAAATACCCCATATGTATGTATTCATAACTAGAAATTTAAATGAGCACAAAGATGGATAATTACTCGAACAAAGCTTCAAAAGAATTAGAGAGAGAGAGAGAGAGAGAGCCCTCGAAAGCTCTAACAATGATGTTATTCATAACATGCAATAGAATTGAGGGGCGCAAAATCACAAGCAAGAGAATAGAGAGGGGTCATGCTGCTCTCGACATCACTCCACGAGGAAGGGAGGGGGGAGAGGATGGGCTAGGAAAGAGAGCCTGAATTGAATATGGGGAAAAATCAAAAGAAAGAAATCCCTTATGGATTGCAAAACATATTAATTTTTTTTTCTCTCTCTTTTTTCACCCATTTTGCAGCACTTCAATTTTTTTTTATCAAGCATGCATTATTGTTTTCACAATTCCTTTGGGAGGAAGGCAGGTTTCAAACAACCCCACTTGTTATGTTACTTGCAAAACGACATACATTGAATTGATATAAACCTTCCAGCCCATCGCATGTGTTGATGTATCAAGACTGCACGTGCTGTTTTTCTTTTTTGTTTTGTTTAGTCGTTTGTTGGTGTCCTGTTTTTTAGAGTTGGTTAGTCAATGTTATCTCCTAGGAGCGATTAGCTGCACGTATCTTAGATATTCTGGTCTATTGCTGATTTTGTGGATCAAGCAAGCTGTTAGTCGGCGACGTGGGTTTGTGGTTACGTTCTAGTATGTATTTTTGAACCTTTTTTTTTTTTTAGTTTTTCAGTACACAACGCTCTGCTTCTACTGTAAACTTGTTCTTTGCTTCTGCTGTAAACTCCTTTTTCAGTTCTTTTTGCTGTCTACGTGTTCTCTATTCTTTTCAAAAAGAAAAGAAAACAACACTGTATCGTGAGCCCTCTTGATCTTAAGGGGCTATGAGTGACTTGTGAGATTGATTGAGAGGTGTGTCTCGCATCCATAGAAGTTAAAAGCAAGATGGAGGCGGGATCGAGTGGTTTTTCAACAATGGCTCCGCCAAGATTTGATGGAGAAAATTATCAAGCCCGGGCAAAGTGAGAATGCGAGCCTATCTAGAGGGTTGTGATTTTTGGGAAGCTGTGGAACAAGATTATGAAGTTGCTCCCCTTCCCGACAATCCAACCATCAATCAAATCAAGTTTCACAAGGAGAGGACGACAAGGAAAGCAAAGGCAAAGTCTTGTTTATATGCTGCTGTCTCGTTTGCCATTTTCAGCAGAATTATGGCTTGTGAATCGGCCAAAGCTATTTGGGACTTCCTCAAAGCTAAGTATCAAGGAGATGAGAGGATCAGAAGCATGAAGGGGCTAAATCTGATCACAGAATTCGAGATACTGCAGATGAAGGAGTCTGAGACAATTAAGGAGTATTTTGGTAAGTTGATAAGCATTGCAAATCAGACAAGAGTTCTAGGCACTGACCTCTCTCGATAATAGGCTAGTGCAGAAGATTCTTGTCTCCTTGCCCGAAAGGTTTGAGGCAACCATTGCCTCTTTGGAGAATACTAAGGATTTGTCTCAGATCAAGTTGGCAGAATTGCTAAGTGCTTTGCAAGCACAAAAGCAGATGAGGTTAATGAGGGTGGAAGGAAGTATAGAAGGAGCTTTGCCGGCCAAAGAACAGCAGAGGATCAATGGATGATATGAGGAGCACTTCAGGTTATTGCTTTACATTGGGGTCGGCATGTTTTTCTTAGTATTCAAAGCAAGAAATAGTGGCTCAATCAACTGCAAAAGCTGAGTTCATTGCAGCTACTACAGCTGTGAATCAAGCATTATGGTTGAAGAAGCTAATGGATGATCTACATATGCAGCAAGAAGAAGATATAGAAGTGTTTGTGGATAATCAAGCTACTTTAGCCATTTTCACAAAATCCGGTATTTCATGGAAGAACAAAGCATTTTAAGGTCAAGTTTTACTTCTTGAGAGAAGTGCAAAAGGCTGAAGAGGTGAAACTGGTGTACTGCAATTCAGAAAACCAGATTGCAGATATATTCACGACGTCATTTCATGTTGGTCGATTTGAACTTCTCAGGGCAAAGCTAGGAGTGTGCAGTACTTGATCCAGAGGAGAGTATTGATGTATCAAGACTGCACGTGCTGTTTTTCTCTTTTTTGTTTTGTTTAGTCAGTTTGTTGGTGTCCTGTTTTGTAGGAGTTGGTTAGTCAATGTTATCTCCTAGGAGCAGTTAGTTGCACGTATCTTAGATATTCTGATCTGTTGCTGATTTTGTGGATCAAGCAAGCCGTTAGTCGGCGACGTGGGTTTGTGGTTACGTTCTAGTATGTATTTTTGAACTTTTTTTTTTTTTTTCAGTTTTTCTGTACACGACGCTTTGCTTCTGCTGTAAACTTGTTCTCTGCTCCTGCTGTAAACTCCTTTTTCAATTCTTTTTGCTGTCTACGTGTTCTCTGTTCTTTTCAAAAAAGAAAGAAAACAACAGCATGGACCGATCAAATACAGATAAGCACAAGCCCTATCGAACAAAGCACAGAGCGTCCTTAAGGCAGGGACTGCACTTGCACGTATTTGCCTGGTTTGGCTTGAAGAGCATTTTGTTTATGGCAAAAACACAAGCATCACCTGAGTATGACCACTCAAAGATCTGAAGTAAACTACAATCCTTTTGACCCGCCTCTTAAATACGACTACTCTAGGAACACAAAGCAAGACATGCAGAGCATGCACAACACCAAGAGCCGGACAGCCTCATAATCTCCGCAGCTCACGCTGTTTGATTAGTACACACATTTCAGGATTTGCAAGGGGATCAAGACACTGGCTCTTCGGCTGCGCCCGGCCCGAGGATTTAGTTTACACCTTTTTACAAACGCAAAGACTAGTGGTACTGGTTATGCTTGAATAACCTGCTGTACATTTACTTTTCAATTATGTAACAACCGAGTAAGGTTACAGCGCAGCAGATATAAAAAGTGTAGAACTTTTCACAGTGCAGAAGACATGGAATCTACCACATTTTTATCATTTTCTTAATTCTAATACTTCTCCAAAAGCAATTACAACAGCAGCTAAACACTGTAGTATGATGCTCTCTACTCTTACATGAGAGTTCAAGAAAAAATATTTATTCTCTCACTCCCATTTCCTCTACTTTGTACAACAGTCGCAATACAGCAGACTCAGCTACAATCAATTCATACGCCATCAAAATCCTACAGCTCGTCAAAGTCTTGCAAAATCCCATACTAAATGACCAACCGCACAAGTGACAAACGCTCACGATGAACCCATCGCCGAATATATCCAAAACCTTGTCAAAGACAAGGAAGAGAAGACGACGTGATTCAATTCAATTACCTTCAAACGATTCGAGTAAGGCGTACCTAGAACTGGTGCAGGAGGGTCCAGTTCGACAGTGAGAACAAACTCACCGGCAGCGAGGAGCTTCCTGGTGAGGCTACCGGCGTCGGCAACGATCTCGAAGATGACGTCAGGCGGTTGCAGGGTTGTGCGTGCGCTCGAGTTCTTAGTAGAGATTTCTATTTTATTGAGACGTGTACATTATTGAGATGGTATATAATAATCAGAATTATAATATTATAAAAGTAAGTGTTTGCCTAAACTTATTATTTTCCTCTTGTTGATTTGCTTCCTCACTTAAAGCTGAGCTAGTGATAAGATATTTTATAGGATTTCTAGTATATTCTCTTGTTTTGAGTGATATCAATGTTGTACGATATCTACTTTGATTCAAATTTTTCTTTTTCCAAAGATCGTTTAAACGGCACGGCTCCTGAAAAATTATTGTTTAAGTCACTTCCTTTATGTAGCTTGCCCGAATAATGTGGAATTATTTTGATAATAGAAAGCTCGCCCAAGTCTCTTAATCAACCGTGATAAAAAGGTGTTGGCACTATAAAGGGTTATTCATAAAGTTTTGATACGAAATTGATCGCTTATAATTATGGCATCAAACATTTTAATATTGCATGTTGCCCAATTTATTTTCCAAGCAACACTGTTCATAGATTTTTTACAAGTTGAGAATTAGGGTTAAAATAGTCCAGGACTTGCCCGGCCATTAAATTCCATTTTCACAAGGATTGAAGCTACTTTGCTCAATCTCAAAATAGAGCAAAGTCATTGAAGAAGCAAACATGAAACTAGGGAAGGGAGGTGAATAAAATTTTGCTCACTTCCTTCTCTTTTTAGGAGGGTAAATAAAATTATCTTTTGAAGGAGAGAGATTCATGCCTTACTCGAATCGTTTGAAAGTAATTGAATAGAATCGCGTCGTCTTCATTGTATGTCATTTTGCAAGTAACAGAATAAGTGGGGTTGTTTGAAACCCGCCTTCCTCCCAAAGGAATTATGATAACAATAATTCATGCTTGATCAAGCAAAATGAAGTGCTGCAAACTGGGTGAAGAGAGAGACACAGAAAAAATTGATACGTTTGCCAATCCATAACGGATTTTTTTCTTTTGATTTTTCCCCAGATTCCTCAGATTCAATTCGGGCTCTCCTTCCTGGCCCATCCTCCCCCAGCCCCCAACAACCCCGTGCACACGTGGAGTGATGTCGGGGTAGCACGACCCCTCTCTATTCTGCAGCTTGTGAATTTGTGCTGATAAGTGGGTAAACCCCTCAATTCTGTTGCATGTCATGAATAACATCATTGTTAGAGATTTCCAGACATCTTCTATTTGTATTTTTCACAAAGGTTGATTTTTTTTTCATTTGACTTCAAGTTGAGTGTTACAAACAAGATGATTGATGAGAATGTGCAACACATAATTTAAATGACGCCTACATGTGTGTCATGTGCATGTGTAAAAAACTTGTCAATTGGCAGCCACTAAGCACATGATTAGGCGGTAGGGGTACAGGCAAGGAAGGTGACCCAAAATCGAATTTCGAGAAAAATAAAATAAAAAACTTATTAATCCCCAGACATCGTGATTCTCTCTCTCTCTATTCACCCAGTTTGCAACACTTGATCAGGTTCAAAGAAAAATGAGAATTCTGTTGAAGTTCCGTTCGAGTAGTTATACGTCTTGGTGCTCATTTAACTTTCCAGTCATGAATACATACATATGGGGTATCTTAAGCTAGATCAAATTGTTAATTTTTATGGCAAGTTTATGCAATCTACCAAAACTATAAAGACACCACTGATATTTTAAGCTAGATTGCTTGCCCATTATCTTCTAGGCAACTGTACTTTGCTCTCTTTTCTCTTTGTTTGTGTGTGTATGGGTGTTCAATTTGAGTATTTGAATCGAGTCAAGTTCGATTATCTGATTTTGTCCACTCAACTCGACTTGATTTTAACCTATTTGAAGGACTCCATTGTGATCCACTGATAGAAGGGCATATCTGCCATTGCAGGTTTCTTGACGCAACAACAAGGTGATGTGCTAAGAAGTTTATACTGAAGAACCTCATACACTAAATTCCAAAGCAAAACGAGCAACTAAATAATTGGATTGGAGAAGAATTATTAATCAGAAATGCAGCATGATGAGGTTATTTGGCAAGTCAGGCACAACCATTGTAGATATATGGCCAAGTGAGTCGATTAACCGGAAGTGATCTCACCATATCATATTACTTCTCATTGACAATTTGGGCAAGAATTACCTTAATTTGGTCTTGTAGGATTACCACTGAATATTTTGTTGAAATGAATACAACGTAACAGGGATTTGTAATAGGAACTCCTGCCCTCTAGCTAACAGCCGTTATGATACTATGTTCTAACTGTTATCATGACAGTGCTTTTTTATTCTTTTTCTTTTTTTCAGTTCTGCCATGTCTATCAAAATCCCTAACAGTAAATGGTATCAACAAACTGATTTTGACATGAGATTTCCAGTTCCAAAGTTATTTTAATAGCTTCGGGTCAGCAATTTATTGCATTCTGTTTTGATTTTAAAGTAATTCCAAGTATATGTTTTCTTTGTCTACTATGCAGATGTCTTTTACTTGGTATATGAAATCAATAGAAAGGGCTCAGATGCCTGACGAATTGTGGGAAAGAGTGAGGCTGCCGAGAAATTATGAGAAGGTCCTTGAGATTATTGATGAGCATCTAGTATTGGCAATTTAGCTTTGCAGTGAAACAGGTTACTTTGCTTTGTTCTGGCATTTCACTAATTGCTTCAAATCCTCTGTTGGCAGATGTATTGGCCAAAGTTTCTTGTTCACGAGACCAAGCAAAGGTTGACCAAAAAGACTCAAATGCGCATCCGAATGAGGAAGGTTGCTCTGAAAACTAGGTTCAAAACCCTTCATGCATTCAGCTCCTCCATCATACAACGTGTTTTCATGATAAACCATATCTCTTAATCTTCTGTTTTGCTATTTGATGGCACTTGTCAGTTTGATCAGTAACATGGCGATTATAGTTGTTTCATCTAGAATTTGCCGTTGCTCTTTGCTTTTACCTTTGGATGTTGTTGCCTCAGATGTGAATGTAAAAGAACTATTTGTTCAGGTGAATGCTTTTGTGTTAGATTTGGGAATATGAATCTCTTGTCAAACAATTTTATCTTAGCAGCAAATATCTCTAGGTTCCTCTATAGTTCTCTTAGTAAGGTTTCACTACAACTCTCTTAAGTTGATTTCAGCAGTATGTTTATTTTCTCCAAAGTTTCTATACTGTTCATATCTTATGTGTTGGCTTATGTGTATCATGATTGTAAAATCGCAATTCACAATGTCATAGCATTTGCATTTGTGAAACCTCCTTGTTCAAGAACACGCACTGGACATTGCTATCATGACCAATGTCTGGACTGGTCCTTCGGGGCATCTCCTCTGTTTCAGCTTTATACTTAAACGTGCCTTTCTTTTATAATAGGGAAAAGATCATGATGACACCGAGGAAAGGAAAAGAAGAGAGAGGCTAGAAGGGAGGAAAAAGCAGAAAAGGCAGCAGTTTTGGATAAGGTTTGTTGGGTTCACCTTTACAACCATGGAAATGCTTCACCCATTATATCATCCAAGATTTTTACTTAGTGTTGGCTCTGCTGCAGAGTGTTGATAAAGAGCTATTAGAATGCCTAAGGAAAGGAGTGTGTGGTGATATCTACAATTGTCCATCAAAGAGTATGGAAAAGTCCTTGAGATGGATACGTTGCAGGCTGCCTATGAAGATGAAGAGGAGGTATGCTAAATGAACCCATGTTATTTCTGTTGTTTGAGGAGGAACATGTGGCTCTGTTAGAACAGTATTTCTGTATGAAATATGTAGACGTTTTGCTTCTTGCTAGAGTTCATCATCTGATGATTTTATGCAATCTTGATTCTGGAATTAGAAGGAGCCTCAGATAGAGTATGTGGAAGGTTACGTTGAACTTGAGGAAGAACTAGAAGATGATATTCAAGATTTTTATGGTCTTGATATGAATAGAGTTTGTGCAATTGGTGACAATGATGAAGGTTCTTTCTATACATAGACACATATGAGCTGTTAACTTGTTTTTCCGTTCTTTATGGTTTCTTGCTGTATTTACGTTATGCTTTTCTTCATTCCCTTTAAAATCACGCGAGACAAGAAGCTTCTAGAGGACTTATGTGCTTCCTGGATCCAAGTAGTGGAGCTAATGAGTTTTGGTTCAGATGAAGACGGTGACAGTGATGGTGATGAAGATGATGATGTGGAAGCTGATCGGAAGAGAGGAAGAAAGGAATCCTCCTTGGCTTTGAGAAATGTCGAGAAAGGTGATGCAGGTTCTAATCCCAAGAAAAGAGCCAAGGTTCTCATTGAGGTGAGTGCATGATTTTAAATTTTCAGATCTGCTGTCAATATGAACTTTGCGTATGATAAGCATGTGCTGCGTATTAGTAGCGACAAATTTAAATTCAGCTTTGCAAAGGAAGGAATGAGAATTTTCCATTAGTATTGACAAATTTATAGTTCAGCTTTGTTTTATACATGGAAATCACTTTGTGCAGAAGTGGTGGGTAGTCTTGAATACTAGAGTGGCATCGTGCCGTGACCAACCTACATCCTCTTCCGATGCTTTCTCGTCAGTCATATACACATCACGATTGTGGTTGAGTCTTCGTTTTTTTCTTTGTGTTGTCTCCTTCTTTAGCAGAAATGAAAGCTTTTCAGGTTATGATTCCAATAATTTTGATGACATCCTCTTTCCTGAGGACCGAAGTGGCAAAGGGACTTAAACCCACTCCTTCGAGACTGTCTTGATAGGATCATGCCATGCACATGTGACTGGATGGGCTACTTTTTCAATGCTGACGTCTAGTGAAGGATGCGAGGGATGGTGCTTACTACTGTTCTGTGCAAAAATAGCTTTGATAGTTTATGGTGCAGTAGCAGAATTTCTGGTCATGTTGACTTTGATTAGGCTGTAGTAACTTTGATTAGGCTATTAAGAGGTGCATGTTTCGACGTTTTACGCTGGGGTCTCCTTCGATCTCATCTGGTGTGCAGGGATGGCACAATTCACATATCTTAGGATGTTTTCCCATTGCACGAACCAGCGCAGGTGGGCTCTCCATTTGGAGTTTTGAGGGGGATGAGAAACAAAGGAGAGAAAGGGGGGTGGTTAAGCACATACCATGTGGTCAGAATAGTAAAATGAATATAGTTATGGTTATCTGACATGGATGGGAAATTGTTTTCTTCAGTTCATCATGGAAATGGCTTGTTTCTTTCAAGGTTCGCATTGAATTGGTGCGGTGTTGGTCCAGGAATACTAACCCCACTGTAAGCAGTAATTGCCCACGCAGCATTCAATTAGTTTTTCCGATTCTTCTTTGAGATTTCTGCTTGACATGTCACAATGCATATTCTTTTGAACAACGACAACAACAACAATAATAACAAATTCTGCGCTTGTGCTTTATATTATCCTGTGCACCATTTATAGAAAATTCTCATGCCGATATTAGTGTCTGAAACCCATTCTTTTGATTGGTGGGTTGAGCATGAGAACGCTAATGAAAGACAAATTGCAATTCACTGAGGGCTTGCTCTGTTCCGTTTTGCTTTGTTTCGCTTGGGTAAGCCAGATGGGGGTGGCTGTCTCGTCTTCGAAAGTGTATATCATGCTTTTCACGGGTGGCACATGAAAAGTGACCACAATGTTCTGAGAACCAGTATCCAGTGGATGCATGTTGCAGCGATAGTTTCCTACTTGCCTATGTTTTTTCCCCTTTACTCAATTAGATCGGTTGAGAACTTTGTTGTTCCTTTTTCTTGACCTCCTGTTCAAAATCAGTCTTGCGCAATTTATCTGAATTCAATTAGATAGGTTGAGAACTATCACAGTAATTTAGAAAGATGCAATGAACGTCTGACCATTTCGAGAAAATGAATATGTTGATGTGGACATGAGGATGTTAGTTTTGTCGTTAAGTAGTATTTTCTATTTGTGGAAGGGATCGAAATAGTTCATGTTCTGATCTAAGAAGTTAAATGAGTCCCCGTACCGAAAAAAGTTCCACGTACATTTTCTGCAACAGAGTCATCAAATCTAGAACTGAAGTAGTTGACGAGCAAAACTAGTATACTGTTTGTCCAAATAAGCATTTTGTATTTATGTCGCAATCGTGAAATAACTTGACGAATTTTCCCTAAGAAATACAAGGATCGTCTCGAATCAGAAGAAAGTAAATTGACAAGGACGTTACTGAATTTCAAGCAATTAGTGTAAGAACCAGATTGATGTGATTCCCTACCAAAAGACAGCATTTTATCAAGATATTACCTTATAAATTAACGTGCGAACAAGAATTCCCCATCTTAACGTGGGTAATTGGCCCCATTAACGGTTATGGAAGCCTATTGATACTAGGCAAGTAACGTATATATTGATGACCATCAATCAATGGGGGAGACACGACCACTTTGCTCCAATATTTTGGATTAAAAAGTTGATTGGTTTTTTAATAATTTTCTTGACAAGAACACAATTACTTTAATGGAGTAATTGTCGGTGAAAGTTTGAGTTCGGGTCCGATTCGGTGCCTCTCTTTTTCTGAGATGATTGATTCTCTTGTGGGAAAGAACTTTGTTATTTTGGACTTCTGTGACATTGCTATTTGCAGATGGTCCAATTAGAAAAACTCGCGTCATCAAACTAGTGGCCTCTTTTCCACTATTGACGACTTTCTAAAGGAAAGATGCACAGTGAATACCTACACTGTACATTTAAACCGATAATTCTATTCCGATTAAAAATGTACATTAAGATAAAAGTTATGATTTTTTGTGATTTTACTTAACCTTTTCCTCTGTTAGCATTTCAAACGTTACTTTTAGCCAATATCTAACACTCGAAATCCCGTGATATAAGTAGGAATATTCAAGGTTATATAAACCGATATGTGAGGCGAAGACCAAGAACGAATATGAGAAAAAAAAAACTTGAGGAAGAAAAAAATCATTGGCGCAAGTGATTTTTGCCCAAGAAAAAGCGTACAAGCAAGTGTACATTAATGTTAAGAAGAAATATTAATATTAAGAAAAATGAAATCACATCCAGTGCACATAGATGATCAATTGGATTACTTATAACTATGAGTAGAGGCATCTGAAGTTCCAACTCCTTTTGGAACTAAAGTGTCTGATTCTACAAGCATTGGACAGCGTTGCCTCCTGCTAATAAGCCCAAAGACACATTTGGTTATTTCTCTCGTGAACTTATAGAATGAATGTGCTCGTGAAATTATAGAATGAATGTGGAAGGCTTTAGGAACACTATGATCTCGCACATGTAACAATTGATTTTGTTTTCCACTTTGAGCCCTTGACCAACCCTCAATCCCCAAATAAAAACTTCTGCCCTAATTGAACTTTGAATTTATACCAGCAAATTTGCATTCCACTTTCACAACATTCATGACAAAGTCATCAAACAAAAACATCCATGACAAAGTCATCAAACAAAATATTGTGTTTAAGTAGGAATCAAATCCTTAGACAAGCCAAAGTAGTTATGCCATATTCCAGATTGTCTAAATGTTCCAAAAACAAGTAGAAATCAGAGGCAAGGGTATTTACAACCCGACCAAAATGAAGGTTCCCTTAAATTAACAACTAATCAACTTTACACCCCTTAGTAGCGAGGGCGGGAATTAAAATATTGTCGCCGTTGTGCTGTAATCGTCAAGGACCTGCATTTCGAGAAAAAAAAAATGTCCACATGTTACGCATCGAGTAACTCCAAAAGCACTAGCCATATCTAGAACCATTAAATTACCATTATCTTCCTTTTGACGTTGTCATTTAATTGCTCAATTTGATCATGAATTGTTGCCAGCTTATCATTCTCCTTTGTTCTTAATTCGACAAGCCGTGCCATGAAAGTTTGCTTCTCGGCTTGGAACTTACTAAACTCATCTATGCAAAAGTAGATTACCAACATAACCAAATCAATTGTACCACTAGCTTATTGGGAAAAACTCAAAAACTTAACCACTAACTTATTGAGAAAAACTCAAAAACTTAAAAAGGGACTAACAAAAAGTTACCTCCATAAATCCCAGTAATTGCATAAATCTTTATATAGTTTGTTGAGGTTCCTGCTCTTGTTTTTCAATTTGTTCTCGTACTGCATAATATTGTCAAATCAAATAAAATCTCATATTATCGAGGTCGACTAATACAATACAATTCCTTCCTTACATCTGCAGCACTGTGTGGAAATTCCTCCAACAATTGTTGTCTATAGGAAAGAAAAAACATATTCATTAGATATAAGCATTATATTGAAGCAAAAGTTAACAATACAACTTAGACGTATCACTTGTTAAACTTACCCATTCTGCTCAATCTCCGAGCCCACCTGATCAATTTTGTCTTTAACTGCGTTTTGCAAAGCTCGCTGTTCACTCAAAAATGCCTCCTTTTCGCGATCCTCTCGACTCGAGAATCGAGCGTCGGCAAAGGCGGCGGTGGCGTCGTCGCCGTCGCCGTCGACAGCGAGCCGACCGCACATCATCCGCACACGCAGCCATCCTGCTGCAAAACGAGAGTTCAATAAAACAATTAAAAAAATCAGCTTAATTAATTAAACAAATTCATCTGAATTAAACATCGGTATTCCAAAGTTATTCAGTTATATAAGCCATGAATAGCTAAACAAGCGAGTTGTGCAACATAGGATTACCAAAATAGCTTGGGTGCGCAGAAAAATTGTTACTCTTCACGAATTTCACTCATCTAAGAGCTCAACATATTGGACAAAATCAGGAAAACATTTAAAAAAAGAAGTCTAATCACCTAGAAAGTTCCTCATTTATTTTAAGTAGATATCGTCGGGATGCCTCTCCCACTTTCTTTGCATTACTGCACACCACATGAGATCAAAAATTTAAAATAGAAATTATAGTTCAATCGATTTAGAGATATCTAAATCACTTACATCTCCATCCTCTTTACTACTCTAATGTAATGGTTGTCGTCGATGAATTGGTGCGGGATGGTGAGGTTGTCGTCTTGGGACATTGTTATTACATGAGCTTTTCATTCGAAAACAACATATCGATTAGCTGCTCATTCTTCTAACTAAAATCATCAGAAGACAAAGCTTCGAGATAGAAGACATAAAACCTTGAATTAGAGCATAACAATTAAAGAGCAACCCAAAATCAACAACAATCAGTGAATGCAGTGAAGCAAAAGAAATAAATCAACAAAAGATATAAAGTCTCGGCATAGAACAGCCCTAAATGGGATCAAAGGAAGACGTAAAGGCTTGAGGTGACAACTAAATCAGGAATAACCCTCAACAGACGAATCAACCCGATTTTTCGATATAAAGCGAATTGAACGTACCTGAACAGCACTGGGTTTGAGCGATTCGAAAATCAAAGGACGCTGAACACAAGAGAGCACCGCACTTTAGGTTTGAGTAATTCGAATTTCGAATGTACTGAGATCGATGAACGATTTTGCGCTCTCCAAACTAGAAAAAGTCACCCAATTGCAGGAAAATCCGCACCTTCCCTTCCCGATGCAAAGAGGAACTGGGACGGAGGGAGACGAAGAAGAAGAGAGGTGTTTTTGTGGGCCGACGCGGTCCAAGTTTATAAGGTTCGGACCAATTTGAGCCCGATCAATGAGATTTGGCCCACCAATAGAGTTAATTGCCGGGTTCACCAGCACCACACAAAAGGCAAATCCCTGGTTCTACTCTAATTATACATGTAATTACGTCTCGACCGACTCAGCAAATATATCAACTGATTGGCAGCGCTTTCACAAAATGTTCCTTTATCGTTTAAATAAAGATTTTAATCAAACGATGCCATCTTAATTGTCACGGCCCGTGTTTAGATAGTGATGGCCGGGTATGGCTTCAGTAATTGTTCATGGAATTCAATAGGAATCCTTTCTCTATTTTATTCAAATGCATGAAAAAATTAGATTTTCACAAGGCGAAATGTTGCTCGAGAACTCCTTCTCAATAGAAATCTTAGATCGAGATGAAGAGCACGTGGGAAAGCAGCCCGATATGCCATCCTCTTTGTTAATCTCTTAGTTATTAAATTGCTATGAGTAAATAATAGAATTGAATTAGAAAATCGGATGCTTTACCCGGACTAATACAACATCGTACACAAATTCCGCACTATCAAGTAAAAGTTGAATTTAGAAAATCACGAAATTTCTAAAATTAGATCTCACATTGCAAGAACAGAGGCATACCGCCCCATCCCGACGATGACATGTCCATATTACCGTTCTCACAGTAGATGTAGTAGAACTAAGGGTATAACGAGTATAAGAGTTCTTGCGTTGCTAGCATTTCTAGGTCCGCACTAACAAAAGTTTCAAAGGAATTAGCGAATGATCATACTAGGTTGTATTCAATTCAGATCAAATACGTATAGGTGCTTTGCCGCCATTCAATTAAGATAAAATGTGCAAGACTGATTCTGAAGAGGAGGTCAAGAAAAAGGAACATCATAGTTCTCAACCTATCTAATTGAAACCAAGGGGAAAAACATAGGTCTATAGGAAACTATCGCCGCAACGAAAGGCATGATATACACTTTCGAAGACGAGACAGCCACCCCCATCTGGCTTATGAAGTGAAACAAAGCAAAACAGAACAGAGCAAGCCCTCAGTGAACTTCAATTTGTCTTTCATCAGTGTTCTCATGCTCAACCTACCAATCAAAAGAATGGGTTTCAGACACTGACATTGGCATGAGATTTTTCTATAAATGGTGCACACGATGATATAAAGCACAAGTGCAGAAATAATAATCAGCTTTTGTTATTATGGTCGTCGTTATCGTTGTCGTTGTTGTTCGAAAGAATATGCATTGTGACATGTCAGGCAGAAATCTCAAGAAAGAGTCCAAAAAACTAATTGAATGTTACGTGGGCATTTACTGCTTACAGTGGGGTTAGTAATCCTGAACTAAGACACAGCACCAATTCAATACCAACCTATGAAAGAAACGAGCCATTTCCATAATGAACTGAACAATTTCCCATCCAAGTTAGCTAACCACATACAGATGGCCAAAACAAGCCATAAATATAATTTGCCCTCAACCCAATGACGGAGACTATATTCATTTAACTATCCTGACTACATGGTATGTGCTCAACCGCCCCCCTTTCTCTCCTTTTTTTCTCATCCCCCTCAAAACTTCAAATGGAGAACCCCACCTGCGCTGGTTCATGCGATGGGAAAACATCCTAAGATATGTGACTTGTGCCATCGCAGCACACTAGATGAGATCGAAGGAGACCCCAGTGTAAAACGTCAAAACATGCACCTCTTAATAGCCTAATCAAAGTTAACATGACCAGAAATTCTGCTACTGCACCATAAACTATCAAAGCTATTTTTGCACAGAACAGTAGTAAGCACCATCCCTCGCATCCTTCACTAGACGTCAGAGTAGAATAAGTTGCCCATCTTTTGCAAACTCCGTATCCCCTGCCGGAGCAAGCCTGCAGACAGAGCAATCCACGTTAAGACTCCTTAACCAGTAAAATTTATTCACGGCGTAGTTACTAGAAGAAGGGAAAAGAAAGAAAGTTGGAACAACATCAGCATCCGCAACATAAGGAACGTCATTGATGGTATAACGTCCTCCTTGAAGAAAAACGGCGCAGATGATACATGCGTCCACCTCACCAAGAACAAAAACAGCAGCATCAGCCTCCTGAATGTATCAAAAGTACTTGTCACAATCCGAAGCTTCTTAAAACGTAGGGCTGCTGAAAACAATTCTAACAAAGATCTCATCCTTGCCTCTGGAAAATGACCTCTTGAAGTGGAGTCACCTCTTAGAACTACCGTGTAGTCCATATTCTCCAACAACTTTACTGCTGTTTGCAGATTTTGGCAAATATCTTTGATGAGTGCACTGGCCTGTAGCAAAATGACATTTTGTTCAGGAACGAGTATTAATATAAACTAAACCTACTAATTCCATAGGGCAATTGCAATTTCCCACAATCCTTCCTTTCTATCTTGATTAAGCAGATCTTTGATTTTCCTCATTGCTTCTCAACAAGAATCAAATCCATAAAGATCCATAAGTCATTTATGCAAGCAAAAGAATTATAACTTGCCTTGTCGGAACTCAGTGTCAACATGTAAAAGCATATAGGTTTTTTCTTGAACTGCTCAACAAGTGACTCGACCGTCCCACAAAGAATCATCCACCATATCTTTTGAGGGGCTGATTAGCTACAAACACTTTTTTAATTTAAAAACTTATTATTTACGGGAAAATGAGTGAGCAACATGCAGACTGCTCGGTTATGTAGAAAGAGAGCCAAAAAGTATCATAACAGACACTCTTCAAACATATCAGAAAAGAAGAAGGTAGCAGGCACATGCTGAAGGTTACCATTCTGTCAACACCTCAATATCATGAACAGTCTGTGTTCCAGTAGGATCATCATCCGAACAACTACGGTCTTTGACCTGTTACGATTGAGTCTCTGTATGTCATCAACTGGATCAACTGGCCACTCAGGTGGAAGAGATTGCAAAATGACTTATTTCATAAGCGTAGGAAGTTTCCCTTAGACTTTGACACCGGTCAGTGTCTCATACACCTATGTTGCAAGATAGAAAATTAATCCAATTATACATTGTCTGGCCATTTGTTCAAAGTTATAATTTCTGAAATTTTGTTTGCTATGATAGAACAAGACAGAATCGTGCAAAGAACATCAGAGAGCTCATTATTGAAACTTCAGAGAATCTAAGCAGTAAACCCATAGTGGACTGAATTTTAAATATCTAAACAACTACATGATCATAAGCTATGGGTCTGTAATATTAACACTTTGGCAATTGGAAGAAAACGTATGGTAGTGAGGCCAAAAGAATCCCTGAAATTGCAGTCAAACTAGTTTTACCAGTTCATTCACAAAGGGAGGTAATGTCATGCTCAGTAGTTCCCATTCTTCTTGTCAGGATCAATATCTTCCCTGTATTTTTCTTTTCCAAACTATATTAAACTGTGCGAGCAATCTACGTTAACTGTGTCACTCTTGGAATTAAGAAATGGACATCATGGGAGTTCTTTTCACCGATTAAGCTCAAGTTACTTAAATAGTCATGCTGATTGAGTTGGGATTTTATTACAGGACTACATTAACTTTGGTCCATCAGTAATCAATATTTGTTATGAAAGCTTGATGTGAACGTACATTCAACTGAGGTAAAATGCTATTTAACTGATTCTCAACAGCTGGCATTAAGAAGCTGTGAGTCTAGGATGGGAATTGGTTCTGACTTTATATTCGGGTGTTGATCACCACTTAAGTTTTGAGGTTCTGTTATCATCTAACTTAATTTTGTACACTAACCTTGCAAATCATGACATGAGGTTTTTGGTAAGTATTATCAATGATGTTTGATTTGTTGCAATACGTATTGACCAATTACAGTAACAGTACATTCCTCCCTTTTCTGTGTACTGGAGTACGCATTCCTTCCTTATCTAATTGTCTGTTCAATTTAGAACTGGTTTCCTGTGACAGACGTCCCTATTTAACTGCATTACTTGACAGCAAACTCAGCGTCTGATAAATGCTTCTGTGAAGCTTGGGGGAAGCCAGTGCGACTCCCCTATAGGATGAGGGAAAGATAAGGGAAACGTTTCTCTGTATCGTTTTGGTTACCCGATCAGCGTAGTTGATAGTGCATCATGATTTGGTTTTGCATTCCAGATGACTATTTATAGTCTGATACTGCATACTGACTTCCATTATTGCTACTTTTTTTCCCATTTCCTTGAATGCTGGTATTACAGCTTTGATCGTGTTATTATCTCATGCTGATGATATAAAATAACTTGTTCTTCAGTTCAGCGGGCATTTGTAAACGTTTCTGAAGTTTCTCCTCATGATATTGCTGATTACATTTTGGCCCTTGAATCATTGGAATTTATGATCTTTGTTATATTTTTTGTCATGATATTGCAGAATTGGAGAGAGACACTGTTGTCATCCTTCACTCAAAAATTTTGCCGTCGCATTTGCAGGACTTAGAGAAGCAGCTAAAAGGCAATAAATCTTTCCATCTTTTATGCAATGCTAATGTCGTGAAAGTTAAATGTATCAGAAGTTTTTACTCTGGTATTTTTATTTGCTGACTAATTGTTCAAGAACCAGTTTATTCTGTTTCTCCTTTTGTAATTTGTGGCTATGAACAATGTTAAATGACATAAGTTTTTGTGTATCACTCAATAACACCTACCTCCACTTTGATTCCGACCAAGATCCTTATTTTTCTGAAGTTTGAAAAGGAAAAGGATAGTTTTGATCTTTGTGAGTCATAACTTTCAAATGCTATGTAACTGTCTAGATAGGTACCGCCATTCTTTGAAATGGCTACGATTTGAAAGTGAAATTGCCCATACCATATTACTCAAGCTCGGTGCTAACTAGGGCGCAAATGCACCTCTTTAGGTGGTCTTCCACATGTAATCTGGCATCTTCTGCTATTCAGATTTTTCTAAATGTCATTGGACAGTGTAAACATGTGATCTTTGCATGCATGTATATGCATCTGTATTGGGTAGAAATGGAAAATGGTCTCCCTGAATGATTTTTGAAATGGGTATGGGTAGTTAATGAGTTAGGTCAAGGTGTTAGTGTAGAAAATGTATGGCATTGAGCAATTTGGAAGCCAAGTAGAAACGTGGAGATTTTAGATTCCCTTTATACTGTAAATGAACGTGGAGTAGACACTGTTTCAGAATCCTGGTTACTGTTGCCTGCTTTTCACAAACTTGATCTGTCTACTTCATGCAGAAAATGCTGAGGTCGCCTTTGTAGTAGATGCGTATGTGTCGAGGGGAACATTTGAGCATATAAGTGGAAAGTTCGTGGTAGTCTAACTTTCTCTTTTTGACTATACTGCAGCTTGCGTATGTAGAGCCACACTGTCTATACGTCTAGTTGGTTAATAATTAAAGTGCTGCTTTTGATTTTTCTTTCTTCTCCCCTTGCTTTTCCCATTGTTGTTCAGATCTCTTCATCAGGAAAGTCAGATGCCATTACTAGGGCGAGGCCTATCCTCTCTGGTTTAACCTTTCTTCCTCTCGACATTATGCTCACTATTTGGGTTATAAACATATAACAACAGTTTATTGGATTTTGTTGTGTACGCAGCAATGTCTGACAAACTGTACATATTTGATGGAGAAATTGGAGCAGGAAGGTCTACTCACCTTGACCTCAGAACATATTTTGATGAAACGTTTACTTTTGGTTATTAAAAGTATAAGTTTATATCCTGTGGTAGATGATGTTCTTTTCGTGCTGTTAGATGAAATATTTGTAGAAATTCTATAAATGTCTCTAACTATGTCCTGGATGAACTTCACTGAGCAGTAAATGGTGTTTAGAGTCCTTTATTTTGACTGACAGACGTATTACACTAAGTGCGGGATTTACATTGCAGTAAATAGAAGTTGGTTAATGATCTGCTTGAGGGAATTCATCTGGTTGCTGCAGTAGAGGCATTTTGTTTGGGCATCAAGGCTGGTATTCATCCTTGGATTATCTATGACATTATTTTCAATTCTGCTGGAAACTCATGGTGAGAGCATACCTTTTGTGATTTCACTTCTGGCAATCATAAATATAATTGAGTACAATGAAGCACAGATAAATGACACTTTTGAGTCTTATATGTTCTCTCTGTCATCTTTCTGTTGCAATTTTGGAAAACATATATCATGGCACATTGCCCTGAAGATCACATCAGGCAGTCATTTCAAGTATCTTTTGAACTATCTAAAGGATTGGGGTCGTCTCAATTACTCGACTCAATATAGACAGCCTGGATCATGCTGTATTACGTTGAAACCCAAATGAGTGGTTGAGATGCAATTCTAGGAGATGTGGCATGAATTCTAGAAATCCTAGTTAATTTCTTCGTAGGTTCCAAGTTATTTCAAATGCTTTGTGAAGCTAGAAACTATGGTACCTTAAGGGCTCTAAGTTTTATTACCCTAAAACGTGTGAATATTCTTTCCAGGCAGGATTTTCCAAAACCATGTTCCTGGACTATTAAGGGGTAATGGAACTAAAAAGTACCTCCTGGATTTCATCACATCCCCATAACTCCTCCAGCTGAACATGGACATCAGTTTATCCCGGTAGTCATTTTTATTCAGAAGTTGGTACGACATTGGGGATATGTAATAAAGCTAGATCTAGTCTCTTATTTGGGCCCTCAATCTATTTCTATGACATTGATTGCTTAGTTTATCATTCTGCTTATGCTATTACTCCGGAATGTATCATTGCATGTTCCGTGGCACATATTTTTCCCTTATAGCGAATTTGATCTTATAGATGTCTAAATTGTTTTGATTATATCAAGGAAAAATATTAGTACAGTGTCTTTAATCTCTGTTTGGTTGCGAGGTGCCGGTCGTCCAATAATTTGTTTTTGGATGACTTAAGAGTTTGTGTGGTAATTACTTGTTGAAGAGGAGCTGACTAGAAACTATTATCCTGTGATTTCAGGGTACTGTTCTTAAAGCGGCTAAGTTGCAGACTTTTCCTGTCCCTCTGCTGTCAGTAGCTCATCAGCAACTTATTCTTGGTACCAATCTAATGTATAAGCTAGTTGTACAGTGTTTTATCACTTCATATTCTTATGAGTATGCCACAAGCAGCCCATTCAATCTGTCAATCCATGTGAACTCCTTTTTCAGCTTCTGCTCATGGTCACTGAGGTAATGGAGATGTGAACCTTGTTAAGGTTAAGAAGTATTTCATAGTGCATAACATTTTATTTTTCAATACTTGGATGACAGTCACCTGTAAAATTGCACTCGCTGACTGACAGATTTGAGAAGAAGTATATGGAGTAAACATTATCAGCACAGCCAATGAAGAAAAGTATTTTCTCAAACAACTAGCAGAAGAAATTGCTGCAAATTCAGACACTGTCGGTCGAATTGGTTTTATTGGTCTTGGTGCAATGGGATTTGGCATGGCAACTCACCTAGTGAAGTCAAATTACTGCGTTTCTGGATTCGATTCGATTCGATTCGGACGAGGAGACGAGAAGAAAAATCGAGACTTCGGGACGGAAGAGGGATTTCGCCGAGGGGAAGAGGAAGATCCTTGAAACGATGTGCGGAATTTCGAAGAAATCGGCAGGGGAAGGGAATGGGACGGCGATGGAGGTTCCGCGAGGAGGGGAAACCCTAGGCGGCGACGACGACGACGACGGTGGGGGCGGTCTTTTTGGTCAAAAGAGGTAACGGGAAGGAAAGGGAGCGGTGGGCGGATAAAGACGGGAAGCGAGGATGAAAAGTCCGGAATGCCCTCCCATTTGAACCTGGGCCGGCGCGGGCGGGGGCGTGAATTTCGGGTTTGGAGGAGGGCTTCTCGGGGAAATCGGGTTCGGCGCCCGAGCCCGCGACGGGTTCTCTTTTTTGAATTTTGTTGTTTCCTTTTTTTTTTTTCCTGGTGTGAAAAAGGAAGGGGAGGCTGCCGTTGGTAAGAAATTTCCCCAGAATTACGTCGCGGTGCTTAGCGATTACGCGTGAGGCTAAGGTCCTAGATTGAAAAACCAATTTAATTCGTACTGAGTTATTAACCCATTTTCATCTAATTCAATTTTAACGATTTAAATTTGACCAGCCCTATTCGGAATTGATATATTCAATTGTTAGAGTGCATCTATGATTTTCAACGGAGTTAGAAATTAATTTAATATAGCACAAGAAACCATGCCTATAGAGATATATATGATATATATTTTTTTTTATGCTGGAGAAACCGCACTAGCCGTGCGTAAACCCCTGCGCGACACGTAAAGCGGAGGACCCACCACCCCCAATGTTACACTTAAGACACCTGGCCGCCTCCCTAGATTTCGAACTCCTCTCCTTTGCTTAAGTTTCATCGTAAGCTTTCCAGTGAAGCCACCACGGCCGGTGGTATGATATAAATTTTTTGCTCTTGTGTAAAATAAGAAATATGAAAAATAAAATACGTAATTTGATATTCTAACTTCTAGACGTTATTGAATCCTTTTATTGTTAGCCTAGTGACTATGTTGGTGTAGGTTTAAGAGACAAGCAATCGCTTTAATTTCAAGCATCATAATATACTCCAAAATATGCAAGATTTTATAAATTATTAACCAAGATTTTTTTTTTTTTATATTAGTTAGATTATAAAGGGGGTTAACTTATGACATACCGAAACCAATATTTCTTCTTATTTCTAGAGGGAAAATTTTCAATTCTAGTAAAGCCTTTTTCTATTTTAAAGATTTTAAACACAATTATTTCCTGCACCCGAAAATTGAAAAGAGAAAAACAAAAAAGAATAGGCTAATGTTGCTTTGGGCCTGAAACCAACAGAGAAAGTGACAATCGGTCCAAAGTACCTTCACATGTACGACATGGGGAAATGCTCAAGGTGGACTTGTTAAGGATGAAATGCCAATTTTGGCCTTTGAGCTTTAAATCAATACGTTTTTTTTGGTCTAATCTTTTTTTAAATAAATGAATAGTACATTGAGTTCTTCCGGAATGTCGGGTTTGGAAAAGGTGTAGAGAGTGGGGCGATGAAGATACATATGCAGAGTCGAGAAGTGTTTGAAAACTTCGTGAGAATAGAAGAACGGGAAATCTCGCCACTCAAAAGATCGTGCTAGAAAACAGAACTTTTTAATGAAGAAGACAAGCAAATTGGTTGCTACCAAGGAAGAGAGAGGGGCTCATTCCGTACGAAAGCTCTAGTCAACTTAGCTCTTTACATTGGGCTGGCCAAATTCAACCATTAAAATGAATTCTAAAGCCCAAAGTCGGACTACACTTCAAGCAGAGACGGCAATATGGGTTTGCATGAATTTGAAATGTACCCACTTTAATTATATTGCTGAAAATTGGAACCTAAGTTATGTGGATGTGGGTTGGGTTTGAGTTGGATTGGGTTGGGTATAAGCTGCTGAAATTATATTACATAAAAATGGGTCAGTATGGTTTAAACTTGATGCGACTTTGATCATTTTCAATTAGACGCAAATCAACCCAATCTACCTCTTTAACATGTATCAATTCAAGAAAGACTACACTATACGATTGACTTCATAAGAATATTGTTGTTGTATGTGCTTTACACAGACTTACAATTTTATTGTTACATACTAGCTAAATAGCACGCATTTATGCACATCTTATATATATCTATGTATATGATTGTTGCGCAAGATAACTGTCTAAAGGTGTAAATTCATTTAGGAAAGTTGAATGAGTGTTAGATGTGAAAAATTCTAATTCAATATAGATTATAAGATATTTATGGGATTCGGTTGACAATTATCTTGACTATTTTAAATTGCATCATCCATTTTTAAGTCTATATTAGCAAGATATATGTATTAATGAAAGTTGTGTATTTCATGGAAATTTTTAGCAAAAAATGGAACTTGAAATCTATTTACTTTAGTATTTTCTTTTTTCTACTTGCAATTCTATAGAAACTCTACTTACTAATAAAATAGATTTTATTAGTACTAATTAAGTGTCTTTTTCATCAAAAGGAAAAAAACCTATCCAAAAGAGTCAAGAAAAAGTTACCAAAAAGGGGAAAAGCAAAAAATCTAGTTAAAAAGCTGCAAGACTTTTCATATTTAGATGAACTCATAGAGAACCTGGTTGCTCTGTATGTATTTGTTACTCAAATCAAAGGATAGTAGCAACATCAAGTTGCTGCCGGGCCACTTGCAGGCCCTTTCCTATCACCCACCTATGTAGCACGGACACTGACACGCGACACGTGACACGACACGACACGACACGCCGGTACGTAATTTTTTAAAAATAGAGAATTTCGACACGTTCCGACACGTTATATATTAAATATATTTTTATATATAAATACATAAATAATAATAATAATAGCCTAGAATTAATTTACACGAAAATATTAAATAATATCATTCATTATTTTAATTTGTTACAATAATACACAAATTTTAGAGGAAAAAACATTGTTTAAAGAAAATGTTGAAATGATATTTTTAAATTTATTTATTTATCATTTATAGCATTTTTTTATTACTTCTTTCATAGTAAAAGACTTTTTAAAAAAATAAAACAATTCTAAAAAAACAAAACTGAAAAAAAAAAAAAAAATTGACCCGTGTGTATATTTATAGCAATTTTACTTCTTTTATTATTTCTTTTGTGTATATTTATATTTTGACTTCTCAAATATTAGAAACTTTTAAAATTGACCTCGTGCGTGTCGGAATCATGTGTCGGAATTCTGGACTCGCGTGTCGGAGAGAGTTGACCACGTGTCGGATATTTCGACACTCGTTGACCACGTGTCGGAGCGTGTCGGGACGTGTCGGAGCGTGTCGGAGTGTTGGACACGACAAGAAGGCTTCCGGAGAGTGTCTGTGCTACATAGTCACCCACAAGTCACTCTATCTCTCACAATTTATTCATTAAAGCCAAAACTCAATGGAATGTGGTAGAAATCTTACATGCACTGAGTAATCTGCTGCTTACTTAGCCATTGTAAAACACAACAGCAAGATTGCCTTTACTGGGAAATTTAGTCATGCTTTTCTCATTATGTGATTTTTAATCCTTTATTGTTCTTTTCCTTCTTTTAATGAACTTAGTCTCATGTGACCGTGTTGCATGCTCTTTTCGACTCTGTTCATTTTCTCCCGCAGTAAGATACTTTCTTCTCCCTTATCCATTCAGTTTGCTCTGATTTGTCCCTTCCCTGCACATTTTAAAGCTTTCTGTTGGGTCTACAGATGGCGTTGTGCATGTTGTACACCTGCATACGACCAATTCTCAAGATTCAGCTTTAGTTTGAATATCCAGCCGACAGTACCTGTTTTTGAAGAAACTAACTTGAAGGTTCTACTCTTCACAGACACAGATAACTATTGCTCCACAACATCCCCATAGAGGATCCTCAAGAATTTTTCCATTCTACCACATGATACCCTAACATCAGAGACTGAAGCAGAAAATTAACGACGAGCTTATTGAGAGAGAAGCTCTGCTCTAAAGGGCTGGAAGTTGAGCAGCGCCGAGCCGAACTTGCAACGGCAGTAAGAAGCGCTGATATTGTCAAACACGAAGTTCAGAACGCACTAGGCAATCTTTCTTGCGTCGGCCACAAGTTAAAAGGACATGGAACTTCAGGTATTCCATACAACCTGTGTGAATGATAAAAACAGTCGCATCTCATCGCAAGATGGCCTCTACGTATATTTGTTTATAACTCTTGGGCATTTGCTTTACTTCCTGAAAGACTTCATCATAGGAATCACACAAAAAAGAAAAGAAAAAAAAGAAAAAAAACAGATGCTGAAGAAGGAAGAGAAGATAATAAGCAAGTTTGAGAATGACCTGCAAGACTCTTGGAAGGAGATGGGTGTCCTCAGGGGGATACTGCCGAAAGTGTTCCACGAAAGTGACCTCATGAGGGAGGAGGTGAAGTAGTTCAGCGAGAAGAACATGCTCCTGACCCCGGAGGTCTCCATGTTGAAGAAGAAGATCGACGTCCCTTGACAAGGACACACTCTTTAAGGATGGACAGACAACAATGTTGAGGGATTTTCTCGCTTGAGTGATCGTTTGCTTACACTGCACCTTTCTTTTACTGGAGATTGGTTGATTGCAAAGAAATTCGGTACATCCTTTTCTTTTCTGGCATCTTAGTCTTGATGACTAAGAAAGAGCAGTTGCTTCATCAACAATAGATTGAGATCAAGAATTCACAGTGAAAATGATTGGTTGCTTGTCAAACAAAGCACAAGTAAATCAGTCTGGTTGTACATGCATGGACGGTCTTTGCTAGTATCAGATCGAAACCAGTGTGACCTGCGGTTCAATTGCTAGATCAATGAAACAGACTGGTTTTCGAAATTAGATCCACCCAGTTTTTGAGTCCTACGGGTACAAAACTGAGCTCGGCATCTAATTTGTAACAACAAGAGAAAGAATGTCGATTATCATAGTGGAAGATAGGCTATGTTCTCCCTGATAGCTACTACCCAATCATCTCTTTGACCCAACAATTGAGATCCAAATGCAGGGTGGCAAGTTCATTTTCAGAATAGCGGATTAGTATTGCAGCACTCATTAAGTCGGACCAATAACTGAGAATGAACCTGTCACCTTACATAGATTGCTTCTGATGTCCTTGGTGGCACCAAGGCGAGCTGAGAGTTGCCAAATGCATCATCCACGCATTCTTTCTGAACCATTGATTTCAGGAGTTCCAGTGGCAATGTTTAGGACGAACAAGGAATAACATGGATCAGTCCGCCATTGGTTAACTTGGTTTATAGATGTAAGCAGAATTTGTCTGATTAAATCTGTACATATACATGAAACTTTGAACTTGTGAAGAAGAAGACTGGAAAGCAAGTTATCTCGACAGCTCGAATAAGAACACGACCTTAAAATGAATTATGAGGCTTGTATTCATTGTCAATTTCATGAATGTCCATGAAGGAGCTGTCTCCAACTGCAACATCCTCCAATTCACTGATTGCTTCTATTTGGTCAAGCTGCATAGGGGTGCCTCCATCCTCAGAGCTACCCCCAAGAAATTCATTATCTTCCACATCCGATAAGTCCGTAAAAGTTTCTATCCTTTTCTTCTTCCCTCGATAACCAATAAGGCTTAAGACCTTTTCCTTCTTAATAACCAGCGGACATTTCTGAATCAGCTCCGCACCTTCATAAGCTCCTGTCAAGAACACGCTAAACCTCTTCCCTCTCTCAGAGACATAGAAAATGCCAAAATGCTTCAAAAAGAGTCTCATCAGCTTCTGAGGCATCACGAATTCCCGTCGAAAGTGGGTGAGGTGATCAGTCACCAACCTCTTTTCCATCGTGAAGCTCAGTAACTCATGCATCACCGCAATGGCCCTCTTATCGAATTCCTTCAATCCAGGTTGGAGGCCACGTGCATCAGCATAAGGAGATAAGTAAGACCTTTTCTGAAAGTGCTCAATCTTCCCTCCATATCTATACACCTTCTTGTAAGTGGCAGGAAACTTCAAGGGGAAAGATAGGGAAAGCAACCCTGGAGCATGAGAGGCAGATTCTGATACCCCAAGTACGGCTTTCTCCAACTCTGTGATGGCCCAAGCAGGATTCCACTCTACGAGCTCGAGATAATCAACTTCATCCAGAGATTTAACCACTTGGAAGTGCTGTGGATACTCGTGTACCCACTTGCTCCTAAAATCAGCTGACAAACCAAACTCTCTCCTGAAATGAGCAATTTTGTCCAGTGGAAGCCGTTTATCAGCTGACATCATCAGCATCCTAGTCACGTATTCAGCAGCTTTGCCAGAGTGTTCCCTAATCAATTTCTCCTCTTCCTCTAACAAGTCTTCAGCTTCTTTAGTCATTCCACACCACAATACCCCCTTCCGATCCTTACACAACTCAAACAGTTTTGGCGACTTCTGAATAAAATCCACTATACTGTGTGGCCTGGGAAGATTAATCTGATTCCGGCATCGATCCAGCGACCTCACAGGGATTATCATCTCGGGTTCCTTCTTCAACATTTCCATCAGAACCAATACCTTCGAAACCACTTTATGCTTCTCGGTGGCGATTTCGAGATAATGGACCCTCTTGTCCTTGCTCCTATCTTGCACTCTCTTGCTGGTAGTCATGAATCTATGCTGCGGCCAGCTAAGTAAAACCTCGCCAAAACTCCAGTTTCTTCTCAGGGTAGGCAAACGCACTGGCGAGGCCACAAAGCAACCGAACTCTCTTGCCGCGCCCCACTCATTCGAGGAAGCTACGGTTTTACCAATGATTCGAAGACGGGTCATCTCAAGATGCTAGTGTTTGGCTCCAAATTCAAGAAACAAGCCCAAGAAAAGCAAACGCCTCTCACTCAGGACAAACACCAAACACCTTTACGTGCAGCGGAACGAGGAACAACAAGAACCCAATACGAAAGTTTTCGAGAAGATCGCCGTGAATGCGAGATTATAACACCTCTCTTGGATCGATCGATCAGCATCAGTTTCGACTTCGACAGAAGCTGGTTGGGATTTCAGGCGGGGTTCGTGCGGAGAACGAAGTAGAAGAAGAAGAAGAAGCGAGGCGCGAAGAAGAGGGAACGGCTCGTCGTTTTGGTTTTTGCGTCTGTCGTCGTGATAGAGATGATATTTTGATTTGAATAATTAAAAGAGCTCGAGGGTCTAATAAATGGTGATATATTGTTGCGCTTTTATAAAATAGAGGTGTTTAAAGAAAAAAAAATTGAGGTGTTAGAAAATTACATGAAATATCCGATTTAAAATCATAGTAATGTTTGGCAAAAGAATAATTTTCTTTAGAAAAATATTCAAGAGATTACTAATGCTTTTTAGTTCAATTTGATTATTTTTGTAAATTAGAGTAGAAATGCTTCAATATTAATCAACTTTTAGACATTAAATGTGCTCCATGTCCATCACCCATTGCTAAATTAGCGAGTTATAAATTTTAGAATGGATGCTGACTTAGGCATAATGCAACCAAATTAGGTCATGCGTAAGTGTTTGACGAGCCATTTCGAATATCTTCATTATTGAGTCATATTCTCATGATTTTATAAGCAATAAGTATGGAGTTCAACCACAATGTGGTTACATCAAGAATTGACGATAATGTATATCGATTAACTTCCTTTTCTAAGAAGAACTTTATTTGATCAGATTTGAGAAAATCATAAATCAAGTAGAGTTAAAGTGAGTATAAAATCGAGCTACCTAAGTCTAGTTTTCTCTCAGCCTCTTTAGGAATGGATTTAAAAAGATTATAAGAATTTATCATATCAATTAAACCTCAATTTATAAGATCTATTTCAGAATAAACAAAACTTAATCGAATCTCCCTTTTCTTAAAAAAAGAAAAAAATGAAAAGAAAAGCCACGGGCCATTCTTCCCCGCTTCCCGCCTCTATATATAAGGTTCCCTCCAATTTGCGATCGTAATTCGAAAATCTCTTCTCCTGCACAGATGCAACGAATTCCATCGCCGATCGTCAAACTCCAACGTCGTGCATTTCCCGTCGACGCAATCACCGGCGACGATTCTGAGTTTCGCCTCGCGTTCTCTCGTCGATGCTCTGAGCCGAAGAGCAGAGCCACCAGCTGCAGATCGTGGAAGGAGAGGACGACGTCCATGACGAAGAAGACCTGCTCGAAACGATCGAGAAACGTAAGTCAGGGAGCAAAACAGAGTGCAGGCAACTCCTCTCTGTTCATCTCATCGCTTTTGTTTTCGCGTTGATGTTCCAGTGCGATCGTTTGATTCCGAGACGAGTATCGTGATCTTCTCGTCTCTGTTCTGAAGTCAAAAGCATGATGCAAATGGCTCGATGGAACTATGACTGTGAATCTCTTCGAATGTCAATATTAAGTGACTCTGAATACTGCTAAACGGATGAGCTCGATTTCGGTTTGGTTGATCGGTTTAGCTCGATTTTCCCTGGAACATCTCCGTGAATCCATTAGTGTTTTTACGTCTCGACCTTTGGCTCGAACTTGTCGTGATATTCTGCGCGTGCGGTAGTTTTCAGTTTTCGTCTTCTGATCATACAAGAGCAATTCCAGCTTTGTTATGTCACGGGACATTGGAATTGCACCCTTGTATGTCTTGTTTTCCATGTATTGGTGACATAGCTGGATTAATAAGGAATATCCTAAGCTAAATTCATCAATAATCACTGTTGGAAAGCTAGATTGTCATTGATCATCTATCAAATGCTTTGGTCCTGACATTCTACACGATGGTGAGTTGTTCTCATTTTCTTTCTCTGAACTTCTTCCTTTATTTTGTTTGCAGTTCTTTCTCAAGGATTAAATGCCGGAGATGTGAAAAGCTCCAGGATGCAGGAATCTACGCTTGCAGTGGCTTGATGATGCGTACAAAGAAGGTATATCTGATCTTTAGTCCTGAGAATTAAGTTGAGGAACGTATTCTTATTTGGCCAAGTGATTTGCCTTGTCTTTCTTTTTTTATTGGGTAGCACTTAACTGGAATAAAAGGATTAACTGAGGCAAAAGTTGACAAGATATGCGAAGCAGCTGAAAAAATAGTGGTTAGAGCCTAAATTCTTCTTGATCTGAGATGGTGGCTCCATTGAATTTGAACTTCTATAAACATCTTCGGAATACCTCAATGAGTTATTGACCCCTGAAATAAAGCCTGCAAATTGGCCTATGTGTTGCTCAAAGTACTTTTAGTGTCTTTATTTCAAGAGAAAGTCAGTTGTTCACATCACAACTGGAAGCCAAGCCCTCGATGAGCTTTTAGGCAGTAATTGACTTTCTTTTGCAGACTGTCTGTCTCATTCTTTATGCATTTAAACAAAAGCAAATTTCACCGGTTTGGCGATGTTAAACAGGTGGTATTGAAACTCTGGCAATTACAGAAGCATTTGGCGAATCTGGGTGAAAATTAGAGTCCCAAGACATTACCTTTGATGAACTTTTAGTTGCTTTTGTTACTTGGCTTTCTCACAAAATGCTGCTGACGTCACTTCAGGTCTTGGAAAACACAGCTCGCACATACCCTGTGTGCTACTACTCAGGTTGGTCTGAATTGGATATTGGGTTTCTGTCGTTAACTTCTGTTGCATTTTTGGTTCAGATGAACAATGCTGAAGTAACATAATGATTGAATTTCTATGAAGAATAAAGATGTGGGCGATCTTGGCATCAGAATGTGTGTATTATTTGATTCTGGAAGTATGGCACTCTCATTTTCTATAATCTGCAGTCAGTATACTGGAATGCAAATACAAAACCAAGCAGGAAAAGGCCAGAAAAGTCTGTACTGTGTCATAACCGAGTAAAAGCCTTAATTATTCAGACTCGGACTTGGGTTGATCAATAGTCAAATGTGATGCTTGAAGATACTCTACTTATTTGCAAATCCTACAACAGTATTTACCCGTTTTCAATCGTTCTTTATCAATGGCTTGTGGATTCCATGTTGGTAAAAAATTTTCAGCCACCAACTCAATAAAATGAATTTGAATATAATATAACGCTAAATGAGGTTGTATTTTTGATACCTTAGAGATCATAAGTTAAAATATACTTAAAGAGAACTAGTTCTTTGTTGATTTATTAAATGGAATGAAATAAAAATGTATTTTGTGAGTAATACTGTAATTATGAAAATTTATGAATAGTGGAAGGACTAATTTAACTTTGATAGGAAAGTTGGGGATGAGATTGAATAAATTAAAAGTTCAGGAACTAAATTGAACATATATGAATAGTTCATGGACCACATAAAATGAATTGAAAGTTCAATGATGACATTACATATTGGGCTAAAATTTATGAATTATTTATGTTATTTCCTACTTTTTGTTCTCATAATCTCTCAAGATTCTCCTTTAGGGTTGCTAAAAAAAGGTTTTTGCCTGCTAACACAACTAATCATCTCCAAGAATTCCATATAAACAGAAAATTAACGATAAATAGACCTTGTAGAAGTAAGCTCTGATACCAAAATGATGTGAATTGTTGCGAAAAGATTGTTCTACGAAGGCTTGGATGGTGCGAATTGCGAACCTCAACCTTCAATCGAACCTATGATTGGCAATCTCGGCATGAAGGTGACCTATTGACGAACATGTATCAACCAACCAACATTATAGACACCAGGAGCGAAAGAATTCGCTATCTCGCTCGATAAGTCGAATCAACCGCTATAAGAGAATCTTGATAAGGTCAAGTCCTAAAAAAAAAATAAAAGAAAACTTCTCAATTCTTTTCCTCAAAAAATAAAATATATTTGTCTCCCAAAGAAAGTCGGCCAATCCTTAATGTAGGCTTTCTAACCGCCACACAAACCATAAAATCAACCCTAGAAATCTAATGCGTCATATTCTCGAATATACCTATATATATTTGACTTGATCAAATATTTGGTGCCGTGTAATTAAATTATGCAAAGATTTTCAAGATTCTTCAAGATTTGATCCAATGTCATCTCTACTCGAAATATCACGAACCATGACACCAACGGCTTGCCTAAATTGCTTGGCCCGCGCACGAGTGATCGAACTAGTCAGAATAGACGATAAGTCTGTTGACACCTAAATTTTGGCGATCCGGTCATTTATTTATTGCATAGAAAATTATGGGTCAATTTTATCCTTAAAAAATATATAGATTTAGGTGCATTTATTTTTAATTTGCATTTTTTGCATTTGACCGATGATCGATGTGTTAGAATTAGTGTTTTTGAACTTTAATTTGGCAGGCCGGACTAAGTCCATGAAGCAAGCAAATTGACCCAAGCCCATTTTTTCTAATGATAAAAAAATTATCTCGTGAGAAAATGAGAATTTGAAATTTTCCGAGATATGATTGGATTTTTTTTTATAGGGTAGATGTGAAAAATATTGCGGTTTATCTTTGCAAGATTTGGAATTAAAGAATAATTCTATCGTAATCTTAAATTCTTATCAACATGTGAAAAATTTGTGAAGAAATATTGTGGATGCTGATTTGAAGAAGTTGAAATCCTAATTACTTCCCCTATATAAGGAGTGCACGGAGGTCGATGGACAGGGGGCTTCTCTTCGGAAAAAAAGGAAAAGAAAAGTCAAAGGTGAAAAGAGAGAAAAAAGGGGAAGAGGGGTTTTTCGTTTGGGGAAAAGAAAAGCAAAGAGGTGACGCGAGAGAGACAGGGAGAGAGGATGTGAGAGGACGTGAGGGGAGGCGGAAAGCATGAAGGAAAAGAAGAAAAAGAAAAAGAAAAAGAAATAACAGCACTGTGCATCTTCTTCGTGCTCCGCCACTCAGCCGTTCGACGCTCTGCCGCCACACCGGCACCACCACCGCGCCGGCACCACCGCCGCACCTCCACTCGCAGGACCCGCGAGCTCAGCGTCCACCGTCGCGTCTCCATCTCCCGTTCTCGTGCCGCTCGACGCATTCGCCCACCATCGCTCCGCTCGCGATCTGCCCGTCGGTACAGCAGTTCGGTTCCGTCGCCGTCGCCCCTGTCGCAGCGCCGCTACGCCGCCCTCGTCGAGCCACCGAGACGCCTGCAGCCCGTTCGCCGTTGCCGTGCTCGCCCGCTCGTCCCCCGTGCCCATCGTCGCCCCTGCAGCCGGGCCCGACGCCCCTGCAGTGTCCGCCTTCGAGCCGGTCGACGCGCCTCTGCACTTGCTGACCCCATATAACACCGTCGCCGCTTCACTCGACAACCCGTGATCCACAGCCCAGCTCCGTCGCCCCCGCGCTGCTCCACCGCCGCTCCACCAGCCCAACGAAGCCCACTGCGCCTCAGCCGATCTCCGTCCCCGACGCGCTGTCCCTGCCGCGACCCGACGCCACCGGAGCCCACACCGCCGCTGCTCGCCTCCGCCCGACGCCCACGGCCAGCCTTCGCCTTTGTCCTCAACGGTCAGCCGACGCCACACCTCCGCTCTGCCGCAGCCCGCGCCGTCGCCATGGCCACCTGCCGATCTGCTTTCGCCCGCGGCCTACTCACCTCCGCATGTCCCCTCGCCGGAGTTCCTCGCCGGCGACTCCCCTCGCCGGATCCCCGAACCAGCTGCCAAGCTCTGCTTGGAAGGGAAAAGGAAAAAAGAAAAGCAAATTAGTTAGTTTTTTTTTTCTTTTTCTATTTACTTTATTTTGTTAGTATATATATATTGTATATATATTACATATATAAGTTTAGTTATTTAAATTGAAACCTCATGAATCTTGTAGGCATTATCTTAGGGTTTTACCCAAAATTATTGTAATTATTAATTTGATCCATAAGACATCGGATTATTTTTTTATTATATTAATTTTTTGAATATTTTGATAGTATTTTAATTGTTAAATCATTATAATTATTAATTGGATCCGTAAAACTTAGATCAGATTTTTAATTATTTTGAATTTTTGTCGTAATGTTTAGGTTAAAGTAATCGTTAATTTAACTGTGAGACAAGTTATTCTTTCGATTATTCTAATCATTTATTTGGTGAATATCTTGATAGTTGAGATGTAATTTCATAATTGCTTGTCTTAAAAAAAGACAAAAAAATCAAAAAAAAAAAAAATCAAATCTTGCATTAGGATGTGTTGGTTTAGGACATCAAGATTGCATTTTTAGGATTGCATTTTTAGATGTTTTTGGAATAGATTAGGATTGATTTTAGATAATGTTTACACATTTAAATAATCTCATTTTTCTAAAAAATAATTTTCTAAGATATGATAGGGTTTAAGTCAAATTAACTCCTAAAATAAATTAGAAAATTGTTCATTTTAGATAATTTAATTGGGGTTTTTATTAATTCCGAATTTCAAAAAAAAAATACAAAAAATATTAGGTGCATAGTTTGCATAATAGGTTCATTTAATTAGAATTTGTTTGTTGGTAAAATTAGGTCATGTAGTTATAATGCATATTTTATTTTTGAGATAAAAGAAAACCTAAAAAATAATACTTGCTTTAGTGTGTTGAATTCATTTGGTGCAATTTATTTTATTTGATATTTAATAATGATTGAGCATTTGTGATCACCCATTGCATGATAGTAATTTAGGTTAAAAAATCCAGCTGCCCTTAAAAAACATTTTTGAAATTAAAAAGAATTGGTACCGAAATGACATTAGAGAAATCTAGTGTAATCAAGTCTCCGTACCCTTAGTCTTTAGTTCGTAGAAGTAAAATAATTCACCAATTATTTTACTTAGGTGTTTAATCGATCTATCGTAGATTGATTAGTGGCGATTCTTAGATAATAATCATTTGCATGCCAAATATTTGAATCTTAAGTCGTGAATTGGTATGAGATTGGGAGAGCCCGAGATAAGTTTAAACATTTAGTAGTCCATTAGCCTAAACCTAGGTGGTGCACCCGAAATTTAGGTCGCGACAGGGTCTTTAGCACCTCATCTTCGAAATGGCTTGATGTCCACATTAACCGGATTTGAGCGATTTGAAAATCGAAGCAGACTTGAACAAGCGACACTTTAAGGTTTGAGCAATTCCAATTTCAAAGGATCAGGATTACTTTATGCATGTGCAAATCAACATAAGACAATGAGGAAGTAACACGACACGAATCACCGGTGGTGAATTGTGATGATGGCGATCGAAGAGGGAGTAGCCCTCCGAACTAGATCGGTAAAGCGAGACTCTGAGCATATTTCATGCGTATTTCGTGATTTTGCTTGAGCTTTTGTTTCGTCATGTACTTCGTTTCTTCAACTAGAGTACGAGAGCGGGAGAGAGGGGCATCGGGCCTCTTTGGGGCTTAAAAGCGAATTTCGGGTGATGGACTTGAGCCCATAGACCAATTACGCATGAGCTAGGTTTTCTTCTATTCTGACTGGCTGAAATCATGGATATGCGAGATGGGCTTCGCACACATTTATTCATTTTTTGGTCCTTTTACTATTATTCACTTCTTTTTTTCACATGTTACGCATCGAGCAACTCCAAAAGCACTAGCCATATCTAGAACCATTAAATTACTATTATCTTCCTTTTGACGTTGTCATTCAATCGCTTAATTTGATCATGAATTGTTGCCAGTTTATCCTTCTCCTCCATTCTTAATTCGACTAGCTGTGCCATGAAATTTTTTCCTTATTGGTTTGGAACTTACGAAACTCATCTATGCAAAAATAGATGACCAAAATAACCAATCAATTGTACCACTAGCTTATTGGGAAAAACTTATAAACCTAAGAGACTAACAAATAAAGTTACCTCCATAAATCTCATCATGAAAGATTTTGTAATTGCATAAATCTTGATATAGTTTGTTGAGATTCTCACTCTTATTCTTCAATTTGTTCTCGCACTGCATAATATCATCAAATCAAATATTGCAGCTGCTACTGCTGTTTTCTTGATCTACCCAATTGGTCAAGGAAGTTTTTTGGATGGTATGCCTCTAGGAATTTCTGGTACTTTCAACTTCATGATTGTATCCCATATTATCAAAGTCGACTCATTCAATACAATTTATCGTGTACATATGCAGCGCCGTGTTGAAATTTCTTTAGCAATTGTTGTATAAAGGAAAAAAAAACATATTCATCAGATATAAGCATTATATTGAAGTAAAAGTTAAAACACTACTTACATGTATCATTTATTAAACTTACTAATTCCGCTCAATCTCTAAGCCCACTTGATCAATCTTAGCCATAACTTCAGCCATTCCACTGCAAAATAAGAGTACAATAAAACGATGAAATAAAACATGAATCGGCTTAACTAATTAAACAAATTCATCTGGATTAAACGTCGATATTCCAGAGTTATTCAGTTATATAAGCCATGAATAACCAAATAAGTGAGTTGTGCAACATAGGATTACAAAATGCGTTGATGTACAGAAGAATTGTTACTCTTCACTAATTTCACTCATTTAAGAGCTCGAGGTATTGGACAAAATCAAGAAAACATATAAATAAGAAATAAGTCCAATCACTTCGAAAGTTCCTCATCTATTTTAAGCATATATCGTCGGGATGCCTTTCTTGTGTTCTTTACGTCACGCACACCACACGAGATTGAAAGTTTAAAATAGAAATTATAGTTTAATAGACTTGAAGATATCCAAATCACTCACATCTTCAGCATCTTTACTACTCTAATGTAATGGTTGTTGTTGACGAATTGGTGTCGGTTGGTGAGATCATCTTGGAACATTGTTATCACAGGAGCTTCTTATTCCAAACCAACATATCGATTAACTATTCATTCTTCCATGAGTAACTCAAGTCATCATAAGATAAAGCTTCAAGGTTGAAGACATAAAGCCTTGAATCGAAGGGTAATAACTAAAGAGAAAACCAAAATCAACAACAATCAGTGAATGCGAGCAACCTTAAACGAATAAGTAATGGAAAATGGCGATCGGTGAAGCAGAAGAAATAAATCAACATAATATATCAGGCTTTGGCACAACCCTTAAGGAATAAATCAACATAGAACAGCCCTAATTGGGATCAAAGGAAGATGTAAAGAGATGATCAGTGAATCAAAGCGACCCTCCAGGAATAATAAATAGAAAATATAAGGCTTGAGGTGACAACTGAATCGGGATTAACCTTCAAATGACAAATCAACATAATTGGTGAATCGAAAGAAATAAAGTGAATGGGATGTACCTGAACAAGATAACATCGGGTTTGAGCAATTTGAAAATCGAAGGAAACCTTAACACAAGAGAGCACTGCACTTTAGGGTTTGAGCAATTCGAATTTCGAAGGATCATGATTATTTTATGTATGTGCAAATCAACAGAAGACAATGAGGAGGTAATGCGACACAAATCGCCGGTGGTGATCCAGCGTATTCCGTGCGTATTTCGTGATTTTGCTCGATCTTTTGTTCCGTCATGTACTTCGTTTCTTCAACTAGAATACGAGAGCGGGAGAGAGGGGAGTCGGGCCTTTTTGGGGCTTAAAAAGTGAATTTCGAGTGATGAGCTTGAGCCTATCGGCCAGTTACGCATGAGCTAGGTTTTATTCTATTCTGGCTAGTTGAAATCATCGATATGCGAGATGGGCTTCACACGCATTTTTTCATTTTTTGGTCCTTTTACTATTACTCACTTCTTCTTCTTTTTTTCTTTTCACATGTTACGCATCAAGCAACTCTAAAAGCCCTGGACATATCTAGAACCATTAAATTACCATTATCTTCCTTTTGACGTTATCATTCAATCGTTCAGTTTGATCATGAATTGTTGCCAGCTTATCATTCTCTTTCATTCTTAATTCGACAAGCTGTTCCATGAAATTTTGCTTCTCGGCTTGGAACTTACGAAACTCATCTATGCAAAAATAGATGACTAAAATAACCAAATCAATTGTACCACTAAGTTATTGGGAAAAACTCATAAACTTTAGGGACTAACAAATAAAGTTACCTCCATAAATCTCTTCGAGAGATTTTGTAATTACATAAATCTTGATATAGTTTGTTGAGGTTTTTGCTCTCGTTTTTCAATTTGTTCTCATACTGCATAACATCATCAAATCAAATAAAATCTCATATTATCGAAGTCGACTAATTCAATACAATTCCTCACTTACATATGCAACGCGGTGTTGAAATTTCTCCAGCAATTGTTGTTTAAAGGAAAAAAAAATTCATCAAATATAAACATTATATTGAAGCAAAAGTTAACAATACCACTTACATGCATCTCTTGTTAAACTTACCTATTCTGCTCAATCTCCGAGCCCACTTGATCAATCTTAGCAATAACTTCAGCCATCCCGCTGCAAAACAAAAGTACAATGAAATAATTAAATAGAACATGAATCAGCTTAAATAATTAAACGAATTCATCTAGATTAAATATCGATATTCCGGAGTTATTCAATTATATAAGCCATGCATAGCCAAACAAGTGAGTTGTGCAACATAGAATTACAAAATAGCATGGATGCACCGAAGAATTGTTACTCTTTATGAATTTAACTCATCTAAGAACTCGACATATTGGACAAAATTAAAAAAACATATAAAAAAGAAATAAGTCCAATCACCTCGAAAGTTCCTCGTCTATTTTAAGTAGATATCTTCGGGATACCTCTGTTGTGTTCTTTGCATCACTGCACACTACACGAGATTGAAAGTTTGAAACTGAAATTACAGTTCAATAGACTTGGAGATATCAAAATCACTCACATCTTCAGCCTCTTTACTACCCTAATGTAATAGTTGTCGTCAACGAATTGGTGCGGATTGGTGAAGTCGTCTTGGGACATTGTTATCATAGGAGCTTCTTATTCCAAACCAAGATATTAATTAGCTACTCATTCTTCCATGAATAACTCAAATCATCATAAGACAAAGCCTTGGAGTTGAAGACATAAAGTCTTGAATCGAAGAGTAACAACTAAAAAGTAACCCAAAATCAACAACAATCAGTGAATGCGAGCAACCTTAAACGAATAAGCAACAGAAAACAACGATCGGTGAAGCAGAAGAAATAAATCAACATAAGATATAAGGTATTGGCACAACCCTCAAGAAATAAATCAACATAGAACATCCTTAAATGGGATCAAAGGAAGATGTAAAGAGGCTATCAATGAATCGGAGCGATCCATCCAGGAATAATAAATAGAAAACATAAAGGCTTGAGGCGACAATTGAATCGGGATTAACTCTCAACAAACAAATCAACACGATCGATGAATCAAAAGAAATAAAACGAACGGGACGTACCTGAACAAGATAACATTAGGTTTGAGCAATTCGAAAATCGAAGGAGACCTTAACACAAGAGAGCACCACACTTTAGGATTTGAGCAATTTGAATTTCGAAGTATCATGATTACTTCGTGCATGTGCAAATCAACACAAGACAATGAGGAGGTAACGTGACACGAATCGCCGGCGATGAATCGTGATGGTGGCGATCAAGCATATTCTGTGCGTATTCCGTGCGTATTTCGTGATTTTGCTCGATCTTTTGTTTCGTCATGTACTTTGTTTCTTCAACTAGAGTACGAGAGGGGGAGAGAGGGGAGCTAGGCCTCTTTGGGGCTTAAAAAGTGAATTTCGGGTGATGAGCTTGAGCCCATTGGCCAGTTACGCATGAGCTAGGTTTTATTCTATTCTGACTAGCTGAAATCATCGATATGCGAGATGGGCTTCACACACATTTCTTCATTTTTTGGTCCTTTTACTATTATTCACTTTTTTTTTTTTTTTCACATGTTACGCATCGAGCAACTCCAAAAGCCCTAGCCATATCTAGAACCATTAAATTACCATTATCTTCCTTTTGACGTAGTCATTCAATCGCTCAATTTGATCATGAATTGTTGCCAGCTTATCATTTTCCTTCATTCTTAATTCGACAAGCTGTTCCATGAAATTTTGCTTCTCGGCTTGGAACTTACGAAACTTATTTATGCAAAAATAGATGACCAAAATAACCAAATCAATTATACCACTAACTTATTGGGAAAAACTCATAAACTTAAGGGACTAACAAATAAAGTTACCTCCATAAATCTCATCACGAGAGGTTTTGTAATTACATAAATCTTGATATAGTTTGTTGAAATTCTCGTTCTCGTTCTCGTTTTTCAATTTGTTCTCGTACTACATAACATCATCAAATCAAATAAAATCCCATATTATTGAAGTCGACTAATTTAATACAATTCATCGCTTACATATGCAACGCGGTGTTGAAATTTCTCCAGCAATTGTTGTTTAAAGGAAAAAAAAAATTCATCAAATATAAGCATTATATTGAAGCAAAAGTTAACAATACCACTTACATGCATCTCTTGTTAAACTTACCTATTCTGCTCAATCTCCAAGCCCACTTGATCAATCTTAGCAATAACTTTAGCCATTCCGCTGCAAAACAAGAGTACAATAAAACAATTAAATAGAACATAAATCAGCTTAAATAATTAAATGAATTCATATGGATTAAACATCGATATTCCAGAGTTATTTAGTTATATAAGCCATGGATAGCCAAACAAGTGAGTTGTGCAACAAATGATTACAGTTTAATAGACTTGAAGATATCCAAATTACTCACATCTTCATCCTCTTTACTATCCTAATGTAATGGTTGTCGTCGACGAATTGGTGCCAGTTGGTGAGATCGTCTTGGAACATTGTTATCACAGGAGCTTCTTATTTCAAACCAACATATCGATTAGCTACTCATTCTTCCATAAGTAACTCAAATCATCATAAGATAAAGCCTCGAAGTTGAAGACATAAAGCCTTGAATTGGAGCATAACAACTAAAGAGCAACCCAAAATCAACAACAATTGGTGAATGCGAGCAACCTTAAACGAATAACTAACAGAAAACGGTGATTAGTGAAGCAGAAGAAATAAATCAACATAAGATATAAGGTCTCGACACAACCCTCAAGGAATAAATCAACATAGAACAACCCTAAATGGGATCAACGGAAGATGTAAAGAGGCGATCGGTGAATCGGAATGACCCCTCCAGGAATAATAAATAGAAAATATAAAGGCTTGAGGCGATAACTGAATTATGATTAAACCTCAACAGACAAATCAACACGATCGGTGAATCGAAAGAAATTAAGCGAATGGGACGTACCTAAACAAGATAACATCGAGTTTGAGCAATTCGAAAATCGAAGGGAACTTTAACACAAGAGAGCACCGCACTTTAGGGTTTGAGCAATTTGAATTTTGAAGGATCATGATTACTTTATGCATGTGCAAATCAATAGAAGACAATGAGGAGGTAACGCGACATGAATCGCCGGTGATTAATCGTGATGGTGGTGATCGAGCATATTCCGTGCGTATTACGTGCATATTTCGTGCGTATTTCGTGATTTTGCTTGATCTTTTGTTTCGTCACGTACTTTGTTTCTTCAACTAGAGTACAAGAGCAGGAGAGAAGGGAGCCGGGCCTCTTTGGGGCTTAAAAGTGAATTTCGGGTGATGGGCTTGAGCCCATGGGTCAGTTACGCATGAGCTAGGTTTTATTCTATTATGACTGGCTGAAATCATCGATATGCGAGATGGACTTCACAAGTATTTATTCATTTTTTGGTCCTTTTACGCATTGAGCAACTCCAAAAGCGCTAGCCATATCTAGAACCATTAAATTACCATTATCTTTCTTTTGATGTTGTCATTCAATCGCTCGATTTGATCATAAATTGTTGCCAACTTATCCTTCTCCTTTATTCTTAATTCGACAAACTATTCCATGAAATTTTGCTTCTCAGCTTGGAACTTACGAAACTCATCTATGCAAAAATAGATGACCAAAATAACCAACTCAATTGTACCCCTAACTTATTGGGAAAAACTAATAAACTTAAAGGGACTAACAAATAAAGTTACCTCCATTCTTACCAAAAGAAAAAAAAATAAATAAAGTTACCTCCATAAATCTCATCACGAGAGGTTTTGTAATTACATAAATCTTGATATAGTTTATTGAGGTTCTCGCTCTCGTTCTTCAATTTGTTCTCGTACTGCATAACATCATCAAATCAAATAAAATCTCATATTATCGAAGTTGACTAATTCAATACAATTCCTCGCTTACATATGCAACGCGGTGTTGAAATTCCTTTAGCAATTGTTGTCTAAAAGAAAAAAAAAAACATATTAATTATATATAAGCATTATATTGAAGCACAAGTTAACAATACCATTTACATGTATCTCTTGTTAAACTTACTCATTTTGCTCAATCTCCAAGCCCACTTGATCAGTCTTAGCAATATTTTCAGCCATCCCGCTACAAAATAAGAATACAATAAAACAATGAAATAGAACATGAATCAACTTAAATAATTAAATAAATTTATCTGGATTAAACAGTCGATATTCTAGAGTTATTCAGTTATATAAGTCATAAATAGCTAAACAAGTGAGTTGTGCAACATAGGATTACAAAATAATGTTGATGCACGGAAGAATTGTTACTCTTCACGAATTTAATTCATCTAAGAGCTCGACGTATTGGACAAAATTAGGAAAACATATAAAAAAGAAATAAGTCTAATCACCTCAAAAGTTCCTCATCTATTTTCAGCAGATATCGTCGGGATGCCCCTCTTGTGTTCTTTGCGTCACTACACACCACACAAGATCAAAAGTTTGAAACATAAATTACAATTCAATAGACTTGGAGATATCCAAATCACTCACATCTTCAGCCTCTTTACTATCCTAATGTAATGGTTGTCGACGACAAATTAGTGCGGGTTGGTGAGGTCATCTTAGGATATTGTTATCACAGGAGCTTCTCATTCCAAACCAACATATTAATTAGCTACTCATTCTTCCATGAGTAACTCAAATCATCATAAAACAAAGCATCAAGGTTGAAGACATAAAGCCTTGAATTTGAGAGTAACAACTAAAGAGTAACCCAAAATCAATAACAATTAGTGAATGTGTGACATCTTGAATTTTCAGTCTTGTCTTCTATTGAATAAATCAAGCCTTTCATCGATGTACTTATAATGCTATTCTCAGAACTGATCACTCATGAGATAATTAGATTATCTAGGGAAGTCATTAAGAGAGTTTGATGCAATTGACTTGAGAATTCGATCGAAATCGATTGCTCAACCGTGCTAGTCTGCAAGGGTCATTACGGCATTGTCAAAATTGATTAGAGATCAAGGATATGTCAATTTGACTGAGATGCGTGATCAAAGTGTGGGTGATTCCACCTGATTGCAAAATTCTCGTCAATAAGCATTAGATTAATTTTTTGTCATTTTGGATATCCTATGTATGTAATTGAAATCTTAAGATTTTCACGACCACCAAGAGTTGCCAATGTATCGAAGAGGTACATTGTGGCTTGAAGAAAATCGACCACGGGTCATTTGTACTAAATTTTTTTTAAAGTTACTTGGTAACCTAGGTCACGCTAAAAACACACCGAATGGAATTTAATCGTGAATTTGAGTTCAATTTCAGAAATTTAAGATTATGTCATGTCATAATAAATTCTAAGAGTGTCGACTTAGTTTTAAGATTTTTCTACAACTCGATACTTTTGGAAAAAGTCGTCCTAAGGCTGTTTTGTTTAGAAATTGCAAAGGATTGTTTTGATCATGCAATTGGGGGTGCAAGATGGTTCAAGTGGTGAGGAAAAATACTAATTTGAGTATTGACTCAACAACGGAATTTATTAAAGTCAAATGGGAATGAATTAAGCAAGAAACTAAGCCAATTGAGAGAGAAACCTATAAAATTCGTATGCCCCCACCACCCTCAACATTTGGACCAATTCAATCTTCTAGAATGGAGCGTTGTTAGCTCAATGAAGGCCAATGAAGCCGTACTTGGCTATGATGAGGTCAAGGGGACAAGCTTGTGAAAAAACAAGACAAGGTGGCCCCTCCAATCTCATCTCTTCCCCCTCTCTCTCTCCCTTAGTCGGCCAAGCATTCCACAACCTCCTCCATTCGGCCATTTTCGAACTAGCAGCCCAAGGAGAAGACCAACAAGGCCGCCGAACTGCCCTCATGTTGTCATACACCGCCACCGTTGCCGAAAGCCGCCCCTCTGCCCACGCGTGTGCCTAGCGCACGTTGTGCCTTGCCGCCTCCCTCACGCCGTCCAGCAGCCTTGTCCGCCTTTGTCCAAGCACCCAGGTGGCTGTCCAACCGCCGTGAGTGCTATGGAAGCTCGCTGGAGCCACCATTCAACCCACCAAAAGCCGTGCAGCCTTCCCCGAGCCTTGCCGCCTCTTTTCAGCTTTATTTCCTCTGTTTTTGCAGCCCAAACAAAAGTAGAAGTTTATGGGTTTTAGAGGTACTGTTCAACCCGTTTTTGAGGTTTTCCGGGCCTTGAAACATAGGCCCGCTTTGGCTCCTCCACGCCTTCGTTAGTTTGAACCGAGCGGTTCGTCGAACAAGTGAGTTTGCTCACTAAACCTTATTTAGTAGGTTAATTATGCTTAAGGGTTGTTTAGATTAGCTTAATGATGAATTAGTGACAAGCTAGGATGGTTAGATTGACTTTAAAATAGATTAGTGTAAGCTAATTAATGAGATTTGCATCGTTGATGATGGATTAGTCGAATCCAGTGAAATTCCTACAGTTCGGATTTCTAGACTCTCACTGTTTGCCAATTTTGTGGATCGAAATAGGTTACGAATTTGAGGTTGATGTCTTCTTGAGAAATGTTTTAGACATCCTTAGTCACAACATATATTTTTCTCAAAATTTTTATGGACTTAAAAGGAGGAGATATCAGCTCCGTCATTTACAAATAGAACCTTAGTTTTTGTTGGAACTGGTGACATTTTAGGATCCTAGGGATTTTTTTTATCAACTCTTAGAATTCGAATTTTAAAATAGTTTCTTTAGAAAATTTGTTTTACACATCTTACAGTTTAATATACTCAAATTTCAGAGCAAACAGACATGTTTTGGATCTCGAACCAAACTGATTTCGAAAAATAGACTTTCTGGAAACTGAGCTAGTTTTTGGTACTAGATTGAGGGATTTACTGGGCCGAATCTAGAAGAATCTGGATTAAGGTGTTTACATAAAAAAAAAATTTGTGTCCTCTATAACATACTCAAATTTGAGAATTTTCTGAGTTACTTCGGGTAGGTTTCTAGAATTAAACTTGGAGACGCGCAAGTGGCCCGATTTCTGCCAATAATGACCGGTTATGTTTTGTGATTGATCTTGACATTGTACTTACTAAATAAGGTGTATTTAGTGATGTGGTTGACTGGTGGCATGCTAAGAACTTATGTGTGAGGTTGTGAGATGGATTGCTATATATTGGTTGGTTTGTGATATGCCTAGAGTTTATGCTTGATGATCGTGTGATGTTGTGAATTAGATCAAGAAAACCACCAAACTTGGAATAGGTTGTGCCTATTGGGCCGTAATTAACCACCTAATTTAGGTTATACTTGCTGAGCCGTAATTTAGCATTACCACCTAATCTCAGTTGTGCCCGCTGAGCTGTAATTCAGCATTAGGATTGAATAATTGAGATGAACGAGGAATGATCTAGTTGACATGTAATCGACTGAGTCAATTGATCGATGATTTGATCTAAATTCTTGATTGATGTGATTGGAGTTGGTAGCCATTACTAATTGGCTTGACTTATAAATAGTCTGGATGACATGAAATTGATTAGTTCGATTAACCGTTGATTTGATTGGCTTGATGATTTAATTGCAATTCTTGCTTTGATGTGTATCGGTATTTCTTACTCGTGTGAGTATTGATTGATTTGGACGTTCCAAATTGGTGTGTGAATTTGCTGTATACACATGGTTGTGATAAGAACTCTACTAACCTACAGGAAGGAACTGAGGCCAAGGTAAGCCTTTGTGATTGTATGATTGCGTGATTAAGACGTCTTAGACGTATTACCCTCCTAATCGAGATTTGGAGTGTGAACTCGCTGAGATTCATATCTCATCCCGTCGTGGGCTTCATTTTTCAGGATCGTAGGGTGGAAGACCTGGAGCCGAGCCGAGGTGTCTGAAGTATAGGTCAGATAGAACAGTTCCTTTTGAGAGTTGATCTTTTGAGGTCTTATGATTGTAGACTTTTGTATTTGACTCAATGTGTATTTAAAAGCATGTTTTGTTTGAAAATCTAATGTCATACTTTTCTATCCCGAGAGAGTTACTGTAAGGGGATTTGCTATTCGCTTCCACATGTGCAATAAAATGAAATGGTCAGAAACTCGTCCTGAAAAATCACAAAATTTTATCGACCACTGAAAGATGAGCATGTGCTTAAGAATCGAGGCGTGACAGAATGCGATTAACCCTAAACAAATAAACCATGGAAAACGGCGATAAGTGGAACAGAAGAAATAAATCAACATAAGATATAAGGCCTCGACACAACCATCAAGGAATAAATCAACATAGAACAGCCCTAAATGGGATCAAAGGAAGATGTAAAGAGGCGATCAGTGATTCGGAGCGACCCCTCTGGGAATAATAAATAGAAACATAAAGGCTCGACGTGACAACTGAATTGAAAATAACCCTCAATAGACAAATCAACACGATCGGTGAATCGGAAGAAATAAAGCGAATGAGACGTACTTGAACAAGATAGCACCGGGTTTGAGCAATTTGAAAATCGAAGGAAATTTGAACATAAGAGAGCACTGGACTTTAGGATTTGAGCAATTCAAATTTCAAACGAGCAAGATTACTTTATGCATCCCTCAACAGACGAATCAACACGATAAATGAATAGGAAGAAATAAAGCGAATGGGATGTTCCTGAACAAGATAGCACCCAGTTTGACCGATTCGAAATCGAAGCAAACTGAACACAAGAGAACACTTTAGAGTTTGAGCAATTCGAATTTTCGAAGCGGTAGGATTACTTTATGCATCCCTTAATAGACAAATCAACACGATCAGTTAATCGGAAGAACTAAAACGAATGGGATGTACTTGAACAAGATAGCACCAGGTTTGAGCAATTCGAAAATCGAAGGAGACTTGAACACAAGAGTACACCGCACTTTAGGGTTTGAGCAATTCGAATTTCGAAGGAGCAACATTACTTTATGTATCCCTCTATAGACAAATCAACACGATCACTGAATTGGAAGAAATAAAGCGAACGGGATGTACTTGAACAAGATAGCACTAGGTTTGAACGATTTGAAAATCGAATGAGACCTAAACGCAGGAGAGCACTGTACTTTAGGGTTAGAGCAATTTGAATTTCGAAGGAGCAAGATTACTTTATGTACCCCTCAACAGACAAATCAACACGATGAGTGAATCGGAAGAAATAAAGCGAATGAGACGTACCTAAACAAGAAAGCACCATGTTTGAGCAATTCGAAAATCAAAGCAAACCTAAACACAAGAGTGCACCGCACTTTAGGGTTTGAGCAATTCGAATTTCAAATGATCGGAATTACTTTATGCACATGCGAATCAACATAAGACAATGAGGAGGTAACGCGACACAAATCGCCGGCGGTGAATTGTAATGGTGGCAATCGAAGAGGGAGCAGCCCTTCGAACTAGAGCGGTAAAGTGAGACTCTGAGCGTATTTCGTGATTTTGCTTGAGCTTCTATTCCATCACGTACTTCACTTCTTCAACTAGAGCACGAGAGTGGGAGAGAGGGCGGCTGGGACTCTTTGGGGATGAGCACATAGGCCAATTACGCATGAGCTAGGTTTTCTTCTATTCTAGTTGGCTAAAATTGTCCATATGTGAGATGGGCTTTAGAACGCATTTATTCATTTTTTGGTCGTTTTATTATTATTCACTTTTTTTTTATTTTTTTATTTTCCATTAAATAATTTAAGTGTCAACAACTATGCGAATCCACAACCCACGATTGTTCAAGTTCTTGACTAAAGAAAATGTCAATTAGTTGAACACGTTGCTCCTCCGTAGAATGACAAAAGGTAAAATCTCTTCGTTGAGTATCCACTCCTTAACTCACTTTGGTCTCTACTGTAATTGATTCATAATCACAAATATTGTACACCAAGCTACACATACCTTTTTATTCCAACAATGTGTCAACAAATAGAGTCTAATCAAGATACTTCCCCTCAAAGATGTACCGAGATCGATGAACTATTTTGCGCTCTCCAAACTAGAAAATGTCACCCAATTGTAGGAAAATCTGCATTGCTTCTTTGCTTGTCGACGGCGAACGACACAAAGAGGAACTGGAACGGAGGGAGACGAAGAAGAAGAGAGGTGTTTTTGTGGGCCGACGCGGTCCAAGTTTATCAGGTTCGGACCAATTTGAGCCCGATCAATGAGATTTGGCCCACCAATAGGCAAACCAATTGCCGGGTTCACCAGCACCACACAAAAGGCAAAGCCCCGGTTCTACTCTAATTATACATGTAAGTACGTCGCCGACCGACTCAGCAAATATATCAACTGATTGGCAGCGCTTTCACAAAGTGTTCCTTTATCGTTTAAATATAGAATTTAATCAACCCATGCCATCTTAATTGTCACGGCCCGTGTTTAGATAGTGATGGCCGGGTATGGCTTCAGTAATTGTTCATGGAATTCAATAGGAATCCTTTCTCTATTTTATTCAAATGCATGAAAAAATTAGATTTTCACAAGGCGAAATGTTGCTCGAGAACTCCTTCTCAATAGAAATCTTAGATCGAGATGAAGAGCACGTGGGAAAGCAGCCCGATATGCCATCCTCTTTGTTAATCTCTTAGTTATTAAATTGCTATGAGTAAATAATAGAATCGAATTAGAAATTGGATGCTTTACCCGTACACAAATTCCGCACTATCAAGTAAAAGTCGAATTTAGAAAATCATGAAATTTCTAAAATTAGATCTCACACTGCAAGAACAGAGGCATATTGTCCTATCCCGACAATGACATGTCCATATAAAAGTTCTCTCGTTGCTAGCATTTCTAGGTCCACACTAACAAAAGTTTCAAAGAAATTAGCGAATGATCGTACTAGGTTGTATTCAATTCAGATCAAATACGTATAGGGGCTTTGCCGCCATTCAATTAAGATAAAATGCGCAAGACTGATTCTGAAGAGGAGGTCAAGAAAAAGGAACATCATAGTTCTCAACCTATCTAATTGAAACCAAGGGGAAAAAACATAGGTCTATGGAAAACTATCGCCACAACGAAAGGCATCATATACACTTTCGAAGACGAGACAGCCACCCCCATCTGGCTTATGAAGTGAAACAAAGCAAAACGGCACAGAGCAAGCCCTCAGTGAACTTCAATTTGTCTTTCATCAGTCTTTCATCAGTGTTCTCATGCTCAACCTGCCAATCAAAAGAATGGGTTCAGACACTGACATTGGCATGAGATTTTTCTATAAATGGTGCACACGATGATATAAAGCACAAGCACAGAAATAATAATCAGCTTTTGTTATTATGGTCATCGTTATCATTGTCATTGGTGTTCAAAAGAATATGCATTGTGACATCAGGCAGAAATCTCAAAGAAGAGTCCAAAAAACTAATTAAATGCTACGTGGGCATTTACTCCTTACAGTGGGGTTAGTAATCCTGGACTAAGACACAGCACCAATTCAATACCAACCTATGAAAGGAACAAGCCATTTCCATGATGAACTGAACAATTTCCCATCCAAGTTAGCTAACCACATATAGATGGCCAAAAAACGCCATAAATAGAATTTGCCCTCAACCCAATGACGGAGACTATATTCATTTAACTATCCTGACTACATGGTATGCGCTCAACCGCCCCCCTTTCTCTCCTTTTTTTTTTCTCGTCCCCCTCAAAACTTCAAATGGAGAACCCCACCTGCGCCGGTTCATGCGATGGGAAAACATCCTACGATATGTGACTTGTGCCATCCCAGCACACTAGATGAGATCGAAGGAGACCCCAGTGTAAAACGTCAAAACATGCACCTCTTAATAGCCTAATCAAAGTTAACATGACCAGAAATTCTGCTGCTGCACCATAAACTGTCAAAGCTATTTTTGCACAGAACAGTAGTAAGCACCATCCCTCGCATCCTTCACTAGACGTCAGAGTAGAATAAGTTGCCCATCTTTTGCAAACTCCGTATCCCCTGCCGGAGCAAGCCTGCAGACAGAGCAATCCACGTTAAGACTCCTTAACCAGTAAAATTTATTCACAGCGTGGTTACTAGAAGAAGGGAAAAGAAAGAAAGTTGGAACAACCATCAGCATCCGCAACATAATGAACGTCATTGATGGTATAACGTCCTCCCTGAAGAAAAACGGCGCAGATGATACATGCGTCCACCTCACCAAGAACAAAAACAGCAGCATCAGCCTCCTGAATGTATCAAAAGTACTTGTCACAATCCAAAGCTTCTTAAAACGTAGGGCTGCTGAAAACAATTCTAACAAAGATCTCATCCTTGCCTCTGGAAAATGACCTCTTGAAGTGGAGTCACCTCTTAGAACTACCGTGTAGTCCACATTCTCCAACAACTTTACTGCTGTTTGCAGATTTTGGCAAATATCTTTGATGAGTGCACTGGCCTGTAGCAAAATGACATTTTGTTCAGGAACGAGTATTAATGTAAACTAAACCTACTAATTCCATAGGGCAATTACAATTTCCCACGATCCTTCCTTTCTATCTTGATTAAGCAGATCTTTGATTTTCCTCACTGCTTCTCAACAAGAAACAAATCCATAAAGATCCATAAGTTCATTAATGCCAGCAAAAGAATTATAACTTGCCTTGTCGGAACTCAGTGACCTGGAGTTAGTCAACATGTAAAAGCATGTTGGTGTTTTCTTGAACTGCTCAACAAGTGACTCAACTATCCCGCACTATCATGATAACAGTTAGGACATAGTACCATCATGGTCACAGATAGTAGCATAACGGCAGTTATCTAGAGGGTAGGAGCCCCTATTACAAATCCCTGTTACGTTATATTCATTTCAACAAAATATTCCAGTGGTAATCCTGCAAGATCAAATTACAAGCAAATAAAGGTAATTCCTGCCCAAATTGTCAAGGAGAAGTAATATGATAAGGTGAGATCACTTAGGGTTAATCGAATCACTTGGCCATATAACTACAATGGTTGTGCCGAATGACTTGCCAAATAACCTCACTATGCTGCATCTCTGACTAATAATTTATTCTCCAACCCAATTATTAGTTGCTCATTTTGCTTTGAAATTTAGTGTATGAGGTTCTTCAGTATAAACTTCTCAGCACCTCACCTTGTTGTTGGAAGTCAAGAAACCCGCAACGGCAGATATGCCCTTCTATCAGTAGATCACAATGGAGTCCTTGTAATAGGTTGAAATCAAGTGGAATTAAGTGAAAAAGTCATTTCCTTATTTGGCCAAACACCTTTTCCTTTTGCCCACAAGTTTCTCTCTCCCTCTCTCTTTTCCCTCTCGTGCGAAATGCCCCCCACCGACCGTCCCCTTGCTGTCTTCCACTTTGCTTCCTCCACTTTTCCTTTTTCTTTTGACTTTTCAACACTTATCTTCTCTCTCTTGTCTTATCTTCTTCTTCTCTCTCTCTCGGTACTCTCTCTTCCCCCCTCTTGTTCGAACGAGACCCAAGCAGAAGCAGAGACAGCAGCACCGAGAGAAAGAAAACCGGATCAGCTCGCCGTCGCCGCCCGCGCTCCGCCACCCGCGCGTCGCCCGCGCGCTCCGCCGCTCACTGCTCGCCCTCCGCCTCTCTCTCACCCCCTTCAGCCGTCGTCGACGCTCCTTTCTCCCTCTCTGTTTCGTGCGAAGATCGGCGGAAACAGAAATAGCGACCAGCGTCACCTGAAGGAGCCACAGCCACGCCGGACGGCCGTTTGCTCGATCGCACGCGGCCTCACGCTCGCCGCCCGTACGCCGTCTGCCCCCGTCCAGTCGGGCTGCCGTCCACGATCTCGCCCGGCCAGTTGCTGTTCGGTGGTCGTGAGGGACGGTAGAGAGCCGCCGGAGCTCCTACCGCCACCCCCTAGGTCTTGTTCGGCCTCCTCCGTCCATCTCGGCCCTTGCTTGCCTCAAGCCGAGCCTCTTCCTCACCTCCTTCGGCCCCAACCAGCAGCGGACAGAGAGTGCAGAAATGGGTATCACAGTCCGGTTTCGGCCCGTTTTGGCCGTCTTCCCGAGCCCGGATGCTCGGCCCGCCTTGAGGAAAGTCGATCCTCGTGTTCGATCCCGTGGTTTTGTGTAAGTTTTGCTCACTAATGTTTCTTAATTTGTTAATTATATTTAAAGGTTGATTAGTGCTAGTTAAGTGTAATTATGGGGTTAGATTAGAATTGATTAGCGATTATTAGTTAATTGCATTGCATATTAGTTAGGTAGTTAGTGTACTTAGATAGAAAATTGCCTATAGTATTTATTGGATGCTTCTTGGGATTTTTCTCGACCCTTATCGAGCGCTAATTAGACAATTCGGGCATAAATAGAATTTTTATGAATTAAATATTAATTTTCGAAATTAATTATTTAATTATTTATTTTCTAGAAATTCAATGGGATAGCTAGTGATCGGGATTTTATGCGATGATCGTGGCATGATCCGTTTATTTAATTGAGCTTTATATTGTGCTAAATTGAAATTATTGTATTTATTTATTTATTTAATTTTCGAAAATTAATTATTTAATTATTTATATTCGGAAATTCAATCGGGATGGCCGATGACCAGAATTCATGCGATTGTCGTGGTGCAGTCCGTTTCTTTATTTGAGCTCTACATTGTGCTTAATTAAATTGATTGTGCAATTTGAGGAATTATTCCTTAATTGATTGAAATTGAGAGGAATTGAGTGACTGATTGGTAAGTGGCCGATTATGGCTATTTAGCATTTATAATGCTTTGATGAACTATAAAGTGGAGAGAGTCGTGAGAGTGAATTGAGAACTCTATTGGCTGAGACCCACTCAGGTACGATGTAAGTGGACAAACTTGATTCGGTAATTAAGGATATCACTGGTGAAAATGGCGCCTTAAAGAACGTATGTTGCTGCCCATTACATATGTCACGTTGGCAAAAATGGCGCCGGAGAGAAAGAATGTACGTGACTTATAGACATATGTAGTTCAATAATTAAAGATATCACTGGCGAAAATGGCGCCTTAAAGAACACACGAGTGCTATCTATCCCTTTCTTCATTATGGACATACGTGGTTCGGTGATGGAGGGTATCACTGGCGAAAACGGTGCCTTAAAGAATGCACGAGTGCTGTCCATTGCATATCTCACCTTGGCGAAAACGGCGCCCTAGAAATGATACATGATTCGGTGATTGGGACATCACTGGCGAAAACGGCGCTTTAAATAATGCATGTGATCGATGATGGTATGGCAGTTGGCAAAAAAGACGCCCAAGAGAGTACATGTGATTAGTGTCTGGGAATGACCTAGAGTTGGTCTGTTTGATTGGTAATCGACTAGGTCGATTGATCATTTCTTTGATCTGATGTTGGAAATTGATTGATTGAATTGAAATGACCGTGAGTGGTCTTGTTGGCGTGTAATCGACTAGGTCGATTTGATCAATGCTTCGATCAGCGATATCATCGCTTGGATGCCTATTTGATCTGTGCTAATATACATGTGGAATCTGAGGTCAAGATAAGTCATCTAATTTATGTTGTGCATAGGCAGCCCTAAGGTATATTAGTTTACTAATCGGGTCTTAGGGGGTAGAACTTGCTGAGACATAATCTCATCCCGATTGTGAGATAATATTTTAGGCCCCTAGATTTCCCAAAGACGGGTTAGCATTTGAAGCCGAGGATGAGTGAGAAGAAGAAGATGAAGAGTTTGAAGAAAATGAGCCTAGTGGTGGTGAAAGATCCGAGGAGGATCGGGATCATCATCTCAATCCTATCCTCTTTTGTGAACCCTGTATATGCGTGGTTGTGAATTTTAATATAAAAAATATGACATGTTTTTCTATCACATTGTTTTATTGTCTGGGGATTTATAACTGCTTCCGCATGTGCATATATAAATGAAAGGGTCGGCGATACATAGTTTTGGGATATCGTATTTTAAAAATTAACCAAAAGTAAGGGATGTGCGCGTGCCTGAGGATCGGAGTGTGACATTGATGCATGTTCACATGTGGACATTCTTTATTTTGAAATGTAGGCTATGAATATACGAGGAAATTGACGAAGATTTTCAACTTGTGAAAGATTATGACTGAATTTTTTGCTGCAAGATGGTTTAGAGGCGGATGCCATGTGATTGTGGAAATTTCTGCACATAATGGTTTGATTTCTTTGTATTTGACATGCATTTTATGACCTAAGCAGCTAAACCTAAGTGGTTTTCTGACTTTGCGCACATAGCATGACAATAGACGTGGAATAAAAACTTTAGCTGGGTAATCAAACTTCAACTGAAAAACTAACTAATATAGCCTGTATGGCTTGTGGTTAGGAGGACAAACACTGTGATTAACCCTCTCTCTCTCTCTCTCTCTCTCTCAAGACCAAGAACGAAAATGAGAAAAAAAAAAAAAAAAACTTGAGGAAGAAAAAAATCACTAGCGCGAGTGAATTTTGCCCAAGCAAATTCTCTCTTGCAAGAAAATGCATACAAGCAAGTGTATATTAATGTTAAGAAGAATGAAATCACATTCAACGCACATGGATCATCAATTGGATTACTTATAACTATGAGCAGAGGCATCTGAAGATCCGACTCCTTTTGAAACTAAAGTATTTGGTTCCACAAGCACTGGACATCGTCGCCTATGCAAGCTCCTACTAATAAGCCTAAAGACGCATTTGGTTATCTCTCTCGTGAACTTATAGAACGAATGTGGAAGACTTTAGCAACACTACGATCTCGCACATGTAGCAATTGATTTTGTTCTCCACTTTGAACCCTTGACCAAGCCTCAGTCTCCAAATAAAAACTAAATAAAAACTGCTGCTCTAATTAAACCTTGAGTTTATACAGGCAAATTTGCATTTCACTTTCACAACAACCATAATAAAGTCATCAGACAAAAGATTGTGTTTGAATAGGAATCAAATCCTTAGACAAACCAAAGTAGTCATGACATATGCCAGATCGTCTAAACGTTCCAAAAACAAGCAAAAATCAGAATGAAGCCATATGGTTCTCTTAAATTAACAACTAATCAGCTTTACCCCCTTAGCAGCGAGGGCGGGACTTAAGATGCCGTCGTTGTTGTGGTTGTACGATCTTGATTCCTTCCACAGAAATTAATGCCCAATGCCTTTCTTCATCTGTTGCAATGTCACCAAAGTCTCGTAATCGTCAAGGACCTGCATTTTTTAGGGATAAAAAAAATGTCCACATGTTACGCATCAAGCAACTCCAAAAGCGCTAGCCATATCTAGAACTATTAAATTATCATTATCTTCCTTTTGACATTGTCATTCAATCGCTCAATTTGATCATGAATTGTTGCCAGCTTATCCTTCTCATTCATTCTTAATTCGACAAGCTGTGCCATGAAATTTTGCTTCTTGGCTTGAACTTACGAAACTCATCTATGCAAAAATAGATGACCAACATAACCAAATCAATTGTACCATTAGCTTATTGGGAAATACTCAAAAACGTAAGGGACTAACAAATAAAGTTACCTCCATAAATATCATCACGAAATGTTTTGTAATTGCATAAATCCTGATATAGTTTGTTGAGGTTCTCACCCTCGTTCTTCAGTTTGTTCTCGTACTGCATAACATCGTCAAATCAAATAAATCTCATTTTATCAAAGTCGACTAATGCAATACAATTCATTGCTTACATTTGCAGCACGGTGTGAAAATTCCTCCAGCAATTGTTGTCTAAATGAAAAAAAAAAAAAAAACATGTTCATCATATATGAGCATTATATTAAAGCAAAAGTTAACAATGTCACTTATATATATATCACTTGTTAAACTTAGTCATTCCGCTTAATCTCTTAACCCACTTGATCAATCTTGGTCTTAACTTCAGCCATCCCTTTGCAAAACGAGAGTTTAATAAAACAATAAAATAGAACATGAATACTTAATTAAAAACAATTTGGAGTTCAATAAAACAATACATAAAACTTTGGAAATTGATGTTTAATCAAGACGTTTAATTAATTAAGCTAATTCATGTTATATTTTATTGTTTTATTGAACTCGTTTTGCAGCGGGATGGAATTCATTGGGTTTAGAGATTAATGGGTAAGTTTAACAAGTGATATATTTGGCATTATTAATTAGTATAATGCTTATATATAATAGACATGTTTTTTTTTTCCCTTTAGACAACAATTGTTGGAAAAATTTCCACACCGTGCTGCAAATGTAAGCAATGAATTGTATTACATTAGTCGACTTAAATAAAATGAGATTTTGTTTGATTTGACGATGTTATGCAGTATGAGAACAAATTAAAGAATGAGAGCGAGAATCTCAACAAACTATATGGGGATTTGTGCAATAACAAAACCTCTCGTGATGAGATTTATGGAGGTAACTTTATTTGTTAGTCCCTTAAGTTTTTGAGTATTTCCCAATAAACTAGTGGTACAATTGATTTGGTTATGTTGGTCATCTATTTTTACATAAATGAGTTTCATAAGTTCCAAGCCAAGAAGCAAAATTTCATGGCACATCTTGTCAAATTAAGAACAAAGGAGAAGGATAAGCTGGCAACAATCCATGATCAAATTGAGCAATTGAATGATAATGTCAAAAGGAATATAATGGTAATTTAATGGTTCTAGATATGGCTAGCGCTTTTGGAGTTGTTTGATACGTAACATGTGGACATCTTTTATCCCTAAAATGCAAGTCCTTGACGATTGCAGGACTTTGGTGACGTTGCAGGCGGCAATGTTAGATGAAGAAAGGCATCGGGCATTAATGTCTATGGAAGAAGGGGGTCATGATCGCACAACCACAACAACGATGGCATCTTAAGTCCCGCCCTCGCTACTGAGGGTGTAAAGCTGATTAGTTGTTGATTTAAGAGTACCATTCGGCTTCATTTTGATCAAGTTGTAAATGACATCACCTCTGATTTTTGCTTGTTTTTGGAACATTTAGACGATCTGGCATATGCCATGACTACTTTGGCTTGTCTAAGAATTTGATTCCTACTCAAACACAATCTTTTATCTGATGACTTTGTTATGGTTGTTGTGAAAGTGGAATGCGAATTTGCCTATATAAACTCTAGGTTTAATTAGAGCAGCAGTTTTTATTTGGGGACTGAGGCTTGGTCAATGGCTCAAAGTGGAAAACAAAATCAATCACTACATGTGCGAGATCGTAGTGTTCCTAAAGCCTTCCACATTCGTTCTATAAGTTCAAGAGAGAGATAACCAAATGTGTCTTTGGCTTATTAGCAGGAGCTTGCATAGGCGACGTTGTCGAGTGCTTGTGGAACCAAACACTTTAGTTCCAAAAGGAGTCGGATCTTCGGATGCCTCTGCTCATAGTTATAAGTAATCCAATTGATGATTCATGTGTGCTGGATGTGATTTCATTATTCTTAACATTAATATACACTTGTACGCATTTTCTTGCAGGAGGGAATTTGCTTGGGCAAAATTCACTCGTGCTAATGATTTTTTTTTCCTCAATTTTTTTTCTTATTTTCGTTCTTGGTCTTTACAGAGAGAGAGAGAGAGAGGTTAATCACATATCGGTTTATATAACCTCATTGTGCTGCATCTTTGACTAATAATTTGTTCTCCAACCCAATTATTAGTTGCTCATTTTGCTTTGGAATTTAGTGTAAGAGGTTCTTCAGTATAAACTTCTCAGCACCTCACCTTGTTGTTGGAGGTCAAGAAACTTGCAACGGCATATATGCCCTTCTATCAGTAAATCACAACAGAGTCCTTGAAATAGGTTGAAATCAAGTGGAATTAAGTGGACAAAATTAGATAATCGAATTTGACTCAATTAAATACTCAAAATGGACACTCATAAACAAACAAAGCGGAAAGAGAGTGAAGTATAGTTGCCTAGAAGATAATAGGCATGCAATCTAGCTTAAAATATCAATGGTGTCTTTATAGTCTTGGTAGATTGCATAGCAACCTGCCTTAATAATTAACAATTTGATCTAGCTTAAAATACCACATATGTATGTATTTATAACTGAAAATTTAAATGAGTACAAAGATGGATAATTACTCTAACAGAGCTTCGAAAGAATTCTCATATGAGAATCACCTTGTTGTTGGAGGTCAAGAAACCTGCAACGGCAGATATGCCCTTCTATTAGTAGATTACAATAGAGTCCTTGAAATAGGTTGAAATCAAGTGGAATTAAGTGGACAAAATCAGATAATCGAATTTGACTCAATTCAAATACTCAAAATGAACACTCATAAACAAACAAAGCAGAAAGAGAGTGAAGTATAGTTGCCTAGAAGATAATAGGCATGCAATCTAACTTAAAATATCAATGGTGTCTTTATAGTCTTGGTAGATTGCATAGCAACCTGCCTTAATAATTAACAATTTGATCTAGCTTAAAATACCACATATGTATGTATTTATAACTGGAAATTTAAATGAGCACAAAGATGGATAATTACTCTAACAGAGCTTCGAAAGAATTCTCATATGAGAATCGATATGTTTGGGGATCAATAAGTTGCCAATTCTCATCAATCGTCTTGTTTGTAACACTCAACTTGAAATCATATGAAAAATATCAATTTTTGTGAAAAATACAAATAGAAGATGTCTAGAAAGCTCTAACAATGATGTTATTCATAACATGCAACAGAATTGAGGGGTTTACCCATTTATCAGCGCAAAATCACAAGCAGGAGAATAGAGAGGGGTCGTGCTACCACCGACATCACTCCACGAGGAGAAGGGGGGGGGGGGGAGAGGATGGGCCAGGAAAGAGAGCCTGAATTGAATTTAGGGAAAAATCAAAAGAAAAAAATCCCTTATGGATTGGCAAACATATTAATTTTTTTCTCTCTCTCTTTTCACCCAGTTTGCAACACTTCAATTTTCTTGATCAAGCATGCATTATTGTTATCACAATTCCTTTTGGAGGAATCAATTTTCTTGATCAAGCATGAATTATTGTTATCACAATTCCTTTGGGAGGAAGGCGGGTTTCAAACAACCCCACTTGTTCTGTTACTTGCTAAACGACATACATTGAACTGATATAAACCTTCCAGCCCATCGCATGGACCAATCAAATACAGATAAGCACAAGCCCTATCGAACAAAGCACAGAGCGTCCTTAAGGCAGGGACTGCACTTGCACGTATTTACCTGGTGTGGCTTGAAGAGCATTTTGTTTACAGCAAAAACACAAGCATCACCTGAATATGATCACTCAAAGATCTGAAGTAAATTACAATCCTTTTGACCCGCATCTTAATTATGACTAATCTAGGAACACAAAGCAAGACATGCAGAGCATGCACAACACCAAGAGCCTGACAGCCTCATAATCCCCGCAGCTCACGCTGTTTGATTAGTACACACGTTTTAGGATTTGCAAGGGGATCAAGACACAGGCTCTTCGGCTGCGCCTGGCTCGAGAATTTAGTTTACACCTTTTTACAAATGCAAAGATTAGTGGTACTGGTTATGCTTGAATAACCTACTTTATACTCCTCTACATTTACTTTTCAATTATGTAACAACCAAGTAAGGTTACAGTGCATCAGATATAAAAAGTGTAGAACTTTTCACAGTGCAGAAGACATGGAAGCTACCACATGCTATCATATTCTTAATTCTAATACTTCTCCAAAAGCAATTACAACAGCAGCTAAACACTATAGTATGATGCTCTCCACTCTTACATGGGAGTTCACGAAAAAATATTTATTCTCTCGCTTCCATTTCCTCTACTTTGTACAACAATCGCAATACAGCAGACTCAGCTACAATCAATTCATACGCCATCAAAATCCTACAGCTCCTCAAAGTCTCACAAAATCCCATACTAAATGACCGACCGCACAAGTGACAAACGCTCACGATGAACCCATCAACAAAGCACCATTTTTTCGCCCAAAAAATCCAAAACCTTGTCAAAATAGACAAGGAAACGCCAAAAGAGAAGACGACGCGATTCAATTCAATTAACTTCAAACGATTTGAGTAAGGCGTGCCCTAGAACCGGTGCTAGAGGGTCCAGTTTGATGGCAAGAATGGACTCGCCGGCGCTGAGGAGATTCCTGGTGAGGCTACCAGCGCCGGGAACGATCTCGAGGATGACGTCGGGTGGCAAGAGGGTTGTGCACGCGCTCAAGTTCTTAGCAGAGGTTTCCATTTTATCGAGATGTGTACATTATTAAGATGGTATATAATAATCTGAATCAGAATATTATAAAAGTAAGTGTTTGCTAAACTTATTATTTTCCTCTCGTTGATTTGCTTCCTCACTTAAAGCTGAGTTGGTCATAAGAAATTTTCTAGGTTTTCTAGTATATTCTCTTAATTTGATTTACTTGTTTAAATTTATTGGGATAGGACCGACATCAATACCAACACCATATTATACGACATCTACTTTGGTGTCGAATTTTTTTTTTCCAAAGATCGTTTAAAAGCAAAACTCCTAAAAAATGATTGTTTAAGCCACTTCCAGGATTTAGCTTGCCAGGATAATGTGGGATTATTTGAATAATAAAAGGCTCGCTCTAGTCACTAAATCGACCTTCATAAAAAGGTATTGGCACTATAAAGGGTTATTTATAAAGTTTTGATACTAAATTGATTGTTTATAATTATGGCATCAAGCATTTTAATTTCGCATGTCGCCCAATTTATTTTCCAAGCAACATCGTTCACTGATTTTTCACAAGTTGAGAATTAGGGCTAAAATAGTCCCAAACTTGCTGGGGCATTAAATTCCATTTTCACAAGGATTGAAGCTACTTTGCTCAATCTAAAAATAGAGCAAAGTCATTGAAGAAGCAAACATGAAACTAGGGAAGGAAGGTAAATAAAATTTTGCTCACCTCCTTCTCTTTTTAGGTGGTAAACAAAATTATCTTTGGTGGGAGAGAGAGAGATTGCTCCATGATTTTCCTTTTTAGTCTAATAGAAGAAAGAAAAATGGGGGCAAAAATGAATATTTTAATTTTGCAATTTTTGCTAGCAAACCCGATAGGGATGTCAAATAGATAATTTCCAAAGCATCGTGCTAAAACTTATTGAACAATCAATTTAATTCCAAAATTTTACGAACGATGATTCCAATGTCAACTTTTTAATAGTTGTATATTTTAATGATTTCAGTAAGCCACATTATAAATTCATAGAAATGATTTCTTGTGAGGTTATTCGATAAGTGATGTCACTAAAGCAATCGCTATTTTAAAATTGTAGCATTTAAATGATTATTGGATTAGATTTAGCACCAAAAGGGCGGCCGCACCAAAGTGTTCGAGCTGAATTGTTTAAGAGGGTTTTCTTATAAATTTAGGCTAAGACAACAAGTTTCTTGTCGAACAAGAATGTATTAATTACATAATAATATTTAAAAAATAAACTCGCATATCGAATGACTCATTTATTGGCCAAAAACATATGAATCTAGAATTCTTATATCTATCAGCTAAGACCTGAAATTTTATTTTGCTAATTCATTGATGAGAAATGGGGGGGGGAAGAACTAGCATCATTGAAATTTTCTTTTTATTTTTTTTTGGGCTAACTTAAGAGGCCATAGGACAAGATCGAAAGTTGGCACCATCATAACTTTGCAGACTCCTAGATATACAAAGGTACTAACGTGCAGATTCCGCTCACCGAATTTATCTTTGCCTTTTTATTTTTGTTTACATTAAATAATAATAAAATGTACACTAATTGTAAATTTTTGTTTGGGAATATCCTAAAAAAACTCTAAATTGGTACAAATGTGATAAATTTACCATAAACTAATTTTTTTTTACCACTAAAAACTTCAAATCAGTACATATTTGACAAAGTTACCACAAACCGATACATTTTATGCTACCTCTTAGTTTTCGTTAAATTTTACTGTCGAATTGTTAAATTGGATGAAAGAGCTACGTTGAAGATGAAGATTAAGCAAGAGTAACAAGAGCGTTGAGGTTTTGGATAAGTTGACAATTGACTAGTGTGCCAGTTTAAGATTTTACTTTCTGTTTGTTATAATTGTACAATTTTTGTGATTTTTTATGGTAGTAATCCAATTTAACGGAGGTTATATTTGTAAAAAATATACCAATTTAGAGTTTCTAACGGTTGAACAATTATTGTTTTTGGATAAATTTGTCACAGGTATACCAATTTGGATTTTTTTTTATGGTCATTTGGGGGTAAATTTGTTATAAATGTACAAATTTAGGTTTTTTTGATCAAAAAATTAATTTTTGATCTTTACCAAAAAAAAAATAATTTTTAGTAAATTTGTCACACATATATTAACATAGGCCTTTCAAGATATTAATACTTTTTATTTTAATAAGGAAATCAAATGAGGAAGATACATTAAAAAATGAACAATACTCTTCTCTTGATCACTTTTCATCAGATGACATGTGCTTCGACATGTTCATGCCCACTAGGGAAATAATCAAGTAAATTTAATTTAGCACATGGATTCAATCTATCTAAGTAAATTTAATAGATGGTTTCAATCTCAATTTATACCAAAAGAAAATTGTATGAAAAGCTCATATATTATGCTAAGGAAAATCATTCTTGTATGGTAAAAGACATAATTGTAATTCAAAGTAAATTGAAATTCTAACACTTTGTAATCATCGACTATTAAATTAAAATCTAAATCTTATACTTAAAAAATTGAGAACGTTTCTGAATAAGCTCGATTTAAAATTCTGAGACAGAATTGCAAGTTGAATATTTTTAATTAGAAATAATATTAACATATAGATTCACATACAATTTTCAAAATATGGATAATACTTTAAACTTTGGCAGGAAAAAAAAAACAGTTTTTTGCTTTTGCTCGATCCAAACAAAGTTTCATTCCACAAATAATTAGTTTCATCCCCACAAAAGTATCTTCATTTTTCTAAATCAACTCTAATGTTTTCAAACATTCTTGCGCACACATCACCTATATTTTCAAAAATTTCCCTAAATCTACCAAATTTAATTTCTTTTCACATCAAGAAGTGCTGTGCTCTTTTTCTAGTTTTAAGATCAATAAACCACATGATTCTCCGAGTACAAGAATATTTACATGTGGCAAGTATCACAACAAATAGTACAACCAACGTTGGCCATTAGAAACACGAATTTTAATATATATATATATATATATATATATATATATATTACTTTTATGATCAGTTGGATCTATCATATCACCTATAAAACTAAATGCCATTAGAAAATTATTTTTCCTTCTTTTTCTTAAAGATAAATTTTTTTGGTAAATCTTTAAGATATCAATTTGTCATCTAAAATTTACATTTTCAATAAAGTATAGTGCACTCATAAAAGCACTCAAGGAGGTGGCTTATTTTCATTCGACATGACGTTATAAGACCATCACATACCTGAATTTTGATGTCCGTTTTCTTTATTTGATTATCACATATATGGAGTTATATCAAGATCTTATTATTTCCTTGGCGGACCTTTTACAATTTAAACATTTTGAAAAGGATAATTGGTCCTGCAGGCCTATAGTCTATTATTCTTTCTCTTGTACTGAAAAATTGGAAATGAATCTTATTTGGCAATTTTGACCGCATGATCCGTTCATTCCCATTTCAAAGATCCACCCTTTTCAAAAATCATTTTCAAAAGGGGGTATATTAAGAAAAGGACAATGCTGCACGTATTAAGAGCCTACTGAAAAATCTTTACGATTCGTCAATCCAAATATCTAAAATTTACATATATGGCTCTTTTAAAAGATTTTTTTTTTTAAATTATCTTAATTTTTTTTTTTCATATTATCAATTTGCATCGAAGTTATGGTAACAAATCAGAAGACATCGACAACGACCACGCCCTAGTTTCGGGCAGCGACGAAGTGGACGCTGTCGCTGAGCTTACTCAACTTCGCACATATAAAATTCTTTCCTCCCCGGTGTCATTCCGAGTCTCTTCTTCTTTCGCTTCTTCTACAATTCGTCCGCTTGGGAAGTTTCTTGAGTTTTGCATTACTTCCAATTCTTCTTGTCAGGATCAATATCTTCCCTGTTTTTTTCTTTTCCAAACGATATTAAACTGTGCGAGCAATCTGCATTAACTGTGTCGCTCTTGGAATTAAGAAATGGGCATCATGTGAGTTCTTTTCGGCGATTAAGCTCACGTTACTTAAATGAGGTTGGGACACCTGGAGTGCCATAACTTGGCACAAAGGGACACTTAAGTGCCAATATCGGAGTAAAATGGGACACTTAAGTGCCACTCAGGGCGAAAATCCGGCCAAATGATTGACGTGGCAATTTTCCGGTGAGTTTGGTCTAAACGGCGTCGTTTTGCATGCGCGTGGCGGAGAAAACACAAAAACAACGCCGTTTCGTGTCTACGTGTAAAAATAATATATAAATTAATTAAATTAGATTTAAAATATTCAAAAAAAATTTAAAAATAAGAAAATTTTAAAGAATTTTAAAAATTAAGAAAAATTAAGAAAAATTTTAAAATTTTAAAAAATTAAGAAAAATTATAAATTATAAAATTATGAAAAGGGGGAGGTCGAACGGGACGGCTCCCTCACCACCACCGCCTCCCCCATTGTTGCCGGAAGGGCCGGCCAGGGCCGGCGACCTCGGTCGACCCTCCCCACTCCATCGCCGGCCCTTCCGGCGGCGGGGAGGCGGCGGGCCGCGACCCTCGCCGAATCTGGGCGAGGGTCGGGGGAGGGTCGGCTGGGGTCGCCGAGCCCTAGCGAGGGCCGGCAAGGCTGGCCGACCGACGGTGAGGGCCCGCGAGCCCTCGCCCAAATCCGGGGCAAGGGTCGTGGCCCTCGCCGCGATCCGGCGAGGGCTCGCAGCCCTCGCCGTCGGTCGGCCGGGGCCGGCGACCCCGGCCGACCCTCCCCTCCGTCGCCGGCCCTTCCCGGCATCGGCGGGAAGGCGACGGCCGCCCCATTCGACCTCCACCCCCTTTTTTTAAAATTTTTAAATTTTTTAAATTTTTAAATTTTCTTGATTTTTTTAAAATTTTCTTAATTTTTTTAAATTTTCTTAATTTTTTAAATTTTTCTTATTTTTTGAATATTTTAAATTTAATTTAATTAATTTTTATATTATTATTTACACGTAAACACGAAACGGCGTCGTTTTTGCATTTTCTCCGTCACGTCGGCATGCAAAACAACGCCGTTTTGGACCAAGCACGCCGGAAAGTTGCCACGTAAGCCATTTGGCCAGATCTTCGCCGGAGTGGCACTTAATTGTCCTATTTAACTTCAAAACTGGTACTCAAGTGTACCATTTTAAAGTTATAGCACTTAAAATGTCCTCGGTGCCAAGTTATGGCAGTTGTACTATACTTCTGCCTTACTTAAATGGTCATGGTGATTAAGTTGGGATTTTATTACGGGACTACATTAACTTTGGTCCATTAGTAATCAATATTTCTTATGAAAGCTTGATGTGAACATACATTCAACTGAGGTAAAATGCTATTTAACTGATTCTCAACAGCCGGCATTAAGAAGCTGTGAGTCTAGGATGGAATTGGTTCTGACTTTATATTCAGGTGTTGATCACCACTTAAAGTTTCGGGGTTCTGTTATCATCTAACTTAATTTTGTACACGAACCTTGCAAATCATGACATGAGGTTTTTGGTAAGTATTATCAATGATATTTGATTTGTTGCAATACGTATTGACCAATTATAGTAAGAGTACATTCCTCCCTTTTCTGTGTACTGAAGTATGCATTCCTTCCTTATCTAATTGTCTGTTCAATTTAGAACTGGTTTCCTGTGACAGACGTCCTTATTTAACTGCATTACTTGACAGCAAACTCGGCCTCTGATAAATGCTTTTGTGAAGCTTGGGGGAAGCCAGTGCGACTCCCCTATAGGATGAGGGAAAGTTAACGGAAACGTTTCTCTGTATTGTTTTGGTTACCTGATCAGCGTAGTTGATAGTGCATAATAATTTGGTTCTGTATTCTAGATGATTATTTATAGTTTGATACTGCATACTGACTTCCATTATTGCTAATTTTTTTCCCATTTCCTTGAATGCTGGTATTACAGCTTTAATCGTGTTATTATCTCGTGCTGATGATATAAAATAACTTGTTCTTCAGTTCAGCGGGCATTTGTAAACGTTTCTGAAGTTTCTCCTCATGATATTGCTGATTACATTTTGGCCCTTGAATCATTGGAATTTATGATCTTTGTTATATATTTTGTCATGATATTGCAGAATTGGAGAGAGACACTGTTGTCATCCTTCACTCAAAAATTTTCCTGTCACATTTGCAGAACTTAGAGAAGCAGCTAAAAGGCAGTAAATCTTTCCATCTTTTATGCAATGCTAATGTCGTGAAAGTTAAATGTATCAGAAGTTTTTACTCTGGTATTTTTATTTGCTGACTAATTGTTCAAGAACCAGTTTATTCTGTTTCTCCTTTTTTAATTTGTGGCTATGAACAATGTTAAATGACATAAGTTTTTGTGTATCACTCAATAACAGCTACCTCCACTTTGATTCCGACCAAGATCCTTATTTTTCTGAAGTTTGAAAAGGAAAAGGATAGTTTTGATCTTTGTGAGTCATATCTTTCAAATGTATGTAACTGTCTAGATAGGTACCACCATTCTTTGAAATGGCTACGATTTGAAAGTGAAATTGCCCATACCATATTACTCAAGCTCGGTGCTAACTAGGGCGCAAATGCACCTCTTTAGGTGGTCTTCCACATGTAATCTGGCATCTTCAGCGATTCAGATTTTTCTAAATGTCATATGGACAGTGTAAACATGTCATCTTTACATGCATGTATATGCATCTTTATTGGGTAGAAATGGAAAATGATCTCCCTGAATGATTTTTGAAATGGGTATGGGTAGTTAATGAGTTAGGTCAAGGTGTTAGTGTAGAAAATGTATGGCATTGAGCAATTTGGAAGCCAAGTAGAAAAGTGGAGATTTTAGATTCCCTTTATACTGTAAATGAACATGGAGTAGACACTGTTTCAGAATCCTGGTTATTGTTGCCTGCTTTTGACAAACTTGATCTGTCTACTTCATGCAGAAAATGCTGAGGTCACCTTTGTAGTAGATGCGTATGTGTCGAGGGGAACATTTGAGCATATAAGTGGAAATTTCATGGTAGTCTAACTTTCTCTTTTTGACTATACTGCAGTTTGCGCATGTAGAGCCACACTGTCTATTTTTTCTTTCTTCTCCCTTTGCTTTTCCCGTTGCTGTTCAGATCTCTTCATCAGGAAAGTCAGATGCCATTGCTAGGGCAAGGCCTATCCTCTCTGGTTTAACTTTCTTCCTCTCTTGACATTATGCTAACTATTTGGGTTATAAACATATAAAACTGTTTATTGGATTTTGTTGTGTATGCAGCAATGTCTGACAAACTGTACATATTTGATGGAGAAATTGGAGCAGGAAGGTCTACTCACCTTGACCTCAGAACACTTGCATATTTTGATGAAACGTTTACTTTTGGTTATTAAAAGTATAAATTATATCCTGCAGTAGATGATGTTCTTTTCGTGCTGTTAGATGAAATTTTGTAGAAATTCTATAAATGTCTCTAACTATGTCCTGGATGAGCTTCACTGAGCAGTAAATGGTGTTTAGAGTCCTTTTTGACTGACAGACGTATTACACTAAGTGCGGGATTACATTGCAGTATATATAAGTTGGTTAATGATTTGCTTGAGGGAATTCATCTGGTTGCTGCAGTAGAGGCATTTTGTTTGGGCATCAAGGCTGGTATTCATCCTTGGATTATCTAGGACATTATTTTCAATGCTGCTGGAAACTCATGGTGAGAGCATACCTTTTGTGATTTCACTTCTGGCAATCATAAATATAATTGAGTACAATGTAGCATAGATAAATGACACTTTGGAGTCTTATCTGTTCTCTCTGTCATTTTTCTGTTGCAATTTTGGAAAACATATATCATGGCACATTGCCCTGAAGATCACATCAGGCAGTCATTTCAAGTATCTTTTGAACTATCTAAAGGATTGGGATCGCCTCAATTACTCGACTCAATATAGACAGCCTGGATCATGCCTTATTGCGTTGAAACCCAAATGAGTGGTTGAGATGCAATTCTAGGAGATGCAGCATGAATTCTAGAAATCCTAGTTATTTTCTTCGTAAGGATCCAAGTTATTTCAAATGTTTTGTGAGGCCAGAAACTATGGTACCTTAAGGGCTCTAAGTTTTATTACCCTAAAACGTGTGAGTATTCTTTCCAGGCAGGATTTTCCAAAACCATGTTCCTGGACTATTAAGGGGGTAATGGAACTGAAAAATACCTCCTGGATTTCATCACATCCCCATAACTCCTCCAGCTGAACATGGACATCAGTTTATCCTGGTAGTCATTTTTATTCAGAAGTTGGTACGACATTGGGGATATGTAATAAAGCTGGATCTAGTCTCTTATTTGGGCCCTCAATCTATTTCTATGACATTGATTGCTTAGTTTATCATTCTGTTTATGCTATTACTCTGGTATGTATCATTGCATGTTCCATGGCACATATTTTTCCCTTATAGCGAATTTGATCTTATAGATGTCTAAATTCTTTTGATCATATCAAGGAAAAATATTAGTAGAGTGTCTTTAATCTCTATTTGGTTGTGAGGTGCCGGTCGTCCAATAATTTTTTTTTGGATGACTTGAGAGTTTGTGTGGCAATTACTTGTTGAAGAGGAGCTGACTAGAAACTATTATCCTGTGATTTCAGGGTACTGTTCTTAAAGCGGCTAAGTTGCAGACTTTTCCTGTCCCTCTGCTGTCAGTAGCTCATCAGCAACTTATTCTTGGTACCAATCTAATGTATCAGCTAGTTGTATAGTGTTTTATCACTTCATATTCTTATCAGTATGCCACAAGCAGCCCATTCGATCTGTCAATCCATGTGAACTCCTTTTTCAGCTTCTGCTCATGGTCACCAAGGTAATGGAGATGTGAACCTTGTTAAGGTTAAGAAGTATTTCATAGTGCATAGCATTTTCTTTTTCAATACTTGGATGACAGTCACCTGTAAAATTGCACTGACTGACTGACAGATTCAGGAAGAAGTATATGGAGTAAACATTATCAGCACAGCCAATGAAGAAAAGTATTTTCTCAAACAACTAGCAGAAGAAATTGCTGCAAATTCAGACACTGTCGGTCGAATTGGTTTTATTGGTCTTGGTGCAATGGGATTTGGCATGGCAACTCACCTAGTGAAGTCAAATTACTGCGTTTCTGGATTTGATGTAATTTCTCACCTCTAGCTTTCTCCACGGGTGGTGTTGAAAAAGTCCATTGCTAGCCTAGAGCAGAAACTAGGCTCATGAATATGTTACTATCATCTTATATTAGCCGTTGATACCTCTGTTTCTATATATCCACAGATTTTATCTGTTCAAAATTCTTCTCACTGACATCCTCATAGTGAGAATGCGAACTTTATAGGGCCATCATTGAGTATCCTCTATCGTAGTATACAACAGATATGTGGTGATCTATTTTAGGAGCTATTTGTGAAATCAAGTGTCTAAGGGTCTTAGGAATGTAAAACAGTTTTTTGTCCCACTAAATGCATAAGCACTGAAATTTCACGTTTGTGTTGGAAATAATTGGTTTTGTCTTATTTGGGAGCAACATTTTGCCTTGTTGGTTTATTCCGTTTCCACTGTCGTGAAGATTGTTAACCAATTGCTTGCAAGAGTTCATATTGCACCATCAGCTGAGGCAATGGCTTTTGGAGCTCGCTTAAGTCTTAACACAAGAACATTTTTTGATGCGATAATAAACAGCACGGGAAGCTCATGGTATGTCATTTAAGAGAAGCTTTTATATGCTGTCAGCAGCAAGCAAATAGGATACTGGAAGATAAAGTTCTTGCTTTGGCTGCTAACATCTTGCTTTTCTATAGAATTAATCTACCGTAACAATCTATTTTATCAAGGAGCACTTGATTGCAACCATACAAGTTATATTCAGTGGCCACTATTGCCTATCCAAATGATGAATAAAAATCAGAAAACCTCCTCATTGGCCTCTGGCAATCACTTCCCGCCTTGTTCATTCATCCATTCCTAAACCCATGCATTCAGTAAAAAGGGTTCAACTGTTCCGTTAGGATATAAATAATTTCTGCACGGTTCTCTAATAGCTCAAGCTTTGGACCTTTCAATATAGCATTAGAGCTAAAGATCTTTGAGTTTGACTCTGCACACTCCCCTTTTCACCCATTTTTTCCCTTCTCTGCACATCTTGGGTGTCTAATAGCTTATGCTTTTATGTTGGATTTTCTAACATGTTCTTGTCTTTCGACAGGGAAACTTAACCTAGGGCTTGGAGTCACAGAAGTGTTTCTAAGAATATGGAACTGCATTTACTCACTCGAATGGGCACCCATTCCCTTGTCAGGTTAAAAGATGCTTGATCATGTGTTTTTGTCCTCTGCATGATGTTTGAAAATCAGTTTCCCCACATGCTGGATAATGATTATAAACCATTCTTGGCACTCGATATATTTGTGAAGGATCTGCTATGGCATAAGTGTTGCTCTTTGCAACCTTTTGAAGAACTTGTGAAAAACTACATGGACGATCTTATAATTTCTCCATGGTATTGTTTCCCGGGAATGTTCATCACGTAAAGTCAACTGTCGCACACCAACTCTACTGCATAGCTATTCTTTTCTCTATCGAGTTTGAAATAGTTCAAATGCTTATGTAACTGATAAACAAAAGAACGGTCATGGCCACAGAAGATTTCATTTCGCCTTCGGTTTGCTAACCATTTAACCTTATGGTGGCTGACTCAGGTGACCAAGAAGAACAGGGCTGCAGGAGTTCTGGAGAACTGTAAAGAGGGTGAAAAGTATGCTGAGCATTCTCTGAGGAAGTTCGTTCGAAACAGGGCTCCAGAAATCATGCCATCCATCAACACCTTCTTCACAAGCCCCGATCGGAATTAAATCCACATAAGGAAAACCTGAATTCTTCTATTGGATGGAGTAAAACTCAATTGATTTCATCATGACTGCGGTGGTGTGATTGTAACCTTCTCATACGATGGATATGACTGCTCAAAAAAATAAGCTCAGCAGAACTTTTTTTTTTTTTTTATGTGATACTATCAATGGGTCAACTATTGTCTACGGAACATGGCTTTTATATTCTTCTCGACATGGATTGGTGCATATTTTTAGCTTTTCGGCTTCTGTATGTCCGCAGTGATTCGGCATATGCTTTACTCAGTTGCTTTACTGTTTTGTTATTCATATTCCTAGTCTTCCGTTAACTTATCAGCCAGAAACCTTAGTTTTTACCCGGATTTCCCAACTGATTATTCTATGAGAAATTTCAGAATGCTCGTTGGAATGATTTGATTTGGGGTTTAACAGTTTAATCCTGTGGAACTTCCATGTGGATGTAACTACATAGTAGGCTGACCTCCCAAGTGTTCTTAGGAGCTTTCACAAACCTGCACATTCTCCTTTTTCCGCCATTTCACTTGCTTAGCGATAAAAAGGAAAAACAAATTAAGCAAGAGAGCCTGGGAATATCAGATCGTTCTTAGCACCTGCTTAGCTGAATTCACATTCGGGTTAAAACTCTTCCATCGTCAAGTAGTTTGCCGGGAGCCAGGTTTTTCACCTCATCTTGTACAAGTACAATGAACAAGGAGGGTTTCATTTACCCTGCAGCTAGAAACAGCCGAGCCGATCCAATTTGGTTACTGCTGTCGTGATAAGTCATAGTGAGAAGTTGAAGTATGCCGATCTTTTTAGTTTTCTCTCTAAGCATGGCATTATCAGTAGCTTATTGTCAGCATGATAGGCTTCTCACTTGTACCACATGAGATACCAGAAGGAATCTTGAAGAATTGTTAGTCCCATGTTTAGCTCCGGCAATAACTATTTGGATCTAGAGGGGCCTTCAAAACAACATTCAGATAATTTCAATGGTCAAATTGTTCCATCCAGCAACAACACGGGAATTCTCCCCCAAAACCCCTTTTGATGTTTTTAAGGTTACAACAATCTAATAAGAAACAATTTGAAGGAAACTGAGCTGCCTAAGATTACAAAGCTGCTATGCTGAGAGAATTCTCCTTATCATCCAAACTGAATGATCTGACTCACCTGAAGCCTCCTTGCAACAAAAACGACTTCTTCTCAGTCCTCACATAAGAGTTCCTAGTGGAAAGCATATATCCACCGGATTTTTACCCCATCTGGAACTTAGGATAGAAAGTAGAGGCAAAAGGGTAGAAGCAGGGACATGAGCCGGCCAGACAGAGGTGCAACAAGAAGCTTCTTATGAGATTTACATGCATACAAGTAGAATGATCAACTATGAAATCTCCAGTTATCTAGATGATTTCTCATAAATGAAACATCATGACACAAACTGTCAAAAATTGACCAATCTCCCACATACCTAAGAAACCAAGGGCCACTTTCTCTATTCCAGAAGTATGCAGTCAATTGGCAAGGAAAGTTACAGCAAGTAGCTTGCACAGCCTTAAGGATTCGTCATCTTTTGGGAGGAGATCCATATTATTTTACATCCTCAACACAATGCCACACCTGCTTTGAAAATTTCACAACTCCATCTTTTATCGGCAATGTTATGGAGGAAAATGCTCAGCACTCATTGAAGGAAAACCAGATTGTGCTATTCTCATTCCTCGTAGTAGACTCTTTGCAGTCTCTTTCTCCTGTATTTGTAAAAACAAAATAAATGGAAAAGATCAATCAATAATGCTAGCAAGCAATATGGTCTTCCAATATACAGCCAGGGCAAAGTAAATAACTTACTGGGCCAGTATAATCAAGAAGACGTGTGCAATACACCTCCGCCTCCTCAAATCTCTTCTGGTCTTTGCAATGTGTGGCAAGAAAAAGCAAAGCTTCAACCATATTAGGTCCGTCCCTCTCTTCAGCTTCCATCCGCTCCAGATCCTTTTGTAGTAAAAAGCAGCTTCTTCTAAACGCCCAAGTTTACGATGCAACTTTGCTAGCTGATGAAGAGCAATTGCTTCCCTGTCATTAGAATTCGCTGCCTTCCTGTAACACTTGATTGCCTCTTCTAGCATGTGAAGTTGGTCATTTTCATAACACTTAGCCATAGCAATCCATAAGCGAGAATCACTTGGCTGCAAGAATACAGATTTTCTGAAATAATGGAGAGCATAGAAAGGCATCCCCATCATCTCATAGGCCTGTCCTAAACCATACCAGGCTCGGTATTCACATGGATTTATATCTACAGCTCGCCGATAGGCATCAACAGCTGCTGGAGTGTTATTCATCTCAATGTATTCATGACCCATAAGAGTCCAAGCAGATAAACAGTTCTTATTCAATTTAAGGGCCCTCCTAAAATACATAACTGACTTCTCATGTTGGCCTTTCAAGCTATAATAATTTCCAATTATACAACAAGATTCTGGTCTGTACTTATCAGTCATGAATACCCTGTGGGCAAGATAACTCAAGGCAGAAAAGCATTCCTTGGCATAGAGTACATTGGAATACATATCCATGTCCTCCACTCGGTAAGGATCATTTCTCAGGAGTTCTTCAAATATCACTTCTACTTGTTCAAATTCCCTTAGACTGTACTGCACTTTTGCAATTTGTGCCTGTATGTAATTACTGAAACTGAAGGTGCCTTGCAGATACTCGTATTTTGCTAAGGACTCGTTGTGCATTCTGAGTTCTTGATATGCACCAGCAAGAAAGAAATCCTTCATCCAATGGTTATTGAGAGGTAGACTGTGTAATATGTCGATTGTAGTGCACAAGGATTGTAACTCTGACCATGCACTCCAGTTCCAAGGATAGCTATTCACAGATTCCACAAGAAGGTTACGTGCAAGGTGCTCATTGCCTTTCTCTTTAAGAACAAGACCATACAAGTACAACCCAAAGGGATCAATGGACCCATTCTTACGTAGCATTGACAACTCCCTCTCCAGAGAAACCAATTCCTTGTTAACAGCATCACTCTTACCTAAGGGCCCTTCAAGTTCTATATTCTCTTCGTCTTTCCGCTTTTCTCCAGCCTACATAAAACAAATGATAGGTACAACTTATAAGAATGCTTAAGTGGGACTATGGACAGTCAGGAGTTTCTTCAAATTATGCAGCCTCCAATGCAATGTACGTTTGCACATGATCAAAATGGCTAATGAAAATCTGTGCAGAAACTTGGAGAGGCAGCTCCATAGAGCAAGCAGGTAATGCCGTCATTCTCTAGGTACCAAAGTATAAGCAAGTCATCCAGAGAAAAGTGAAAGTCATCCAGTGATTTGCCGAACAGTGGTAAATTCATACCATACAAACCTTAAGCTACATATGTCGAATTTTTTTATCACAAGAAACTTTTAAATCTCCATAATATCAATTTTCACCTATATACTTCAGCATCCAAGCACATCTTAGGCAATGAAGATTGTAACGACATGAACTGCTCATTGTGACATAGCCACAGTCAACATGCTTATTATAAGTGCATAAGTCTAAACTAATCAAATCTTTTGTTGGGTGTGTAAGTTGATTATTGCTTTGACAAACAGACTCAACCCAAAAATACCTAAGATCTAGAACATATCTATCAGGTTGTTGTGGATAATTGTCAGCACAAGGAAAAGAGAAATGAAAGGATATAACATGCTGTGAAATAGCTCTCGACAGAAGCCTCGAGTGACAAACCAGATAAAGAGCATAACATTGTAGGAAGACGGCTTTCTTCCCAGACTGATCCCGAAGCACATGAGCAGCCCTCCTATACTCGCGGCAGTCAAAGTAAGACTTGGCCAGAAGATAAAAGTCACCATCAACTATGTCATCTTCCTCCATGACCGGAGTACTCACATATGACACCCCAGCAATTGGCGTCGATGTGATCTCGTTGTTGCGGAATCTCCTGTGGATACTGGAGCTCCCACGCTGGAATCTGGTGTTTGAAGGTGTAAACTTTACCGGGTCTAGCTCGATTCCCACTAATTGTTCCGCCGCCCTGCACATAATCATACTCTTCATGAAACTAAGGCGAAACATATTGAACAGAGAACGTATCCAATTTCTCCTCCATAAGATCAAGTAACTAGGAGCAGATAATGATAAAGAACATTCATGCTGTGCGTCTTTGATCATTTACAGGGTTTTACCCACCCTAAGCTTCTATCACTAGATATTGGAGCGTGCGGCTCAAATTTTCGCAATTGGAGAGTAAAGCTCACACTTTCGGCAGTTTATTCGACTAATTCAGAAACCCCATTACCCAAAACAAATCTAAGAATCAAGAAAGTGGACAGCACCCACCGATTTCGGAAGTAAAGGCAGCAACGTATGACCCCATAAAGCATCTTTTTCTTCTTCTTTTCAACACTACCGTCTCCCACGTTCTACCCAACACCGAAGTGCTTGAAATCGGGGCTAGGGTTTTCAGGACGCAATACCATTTGGAAGCAGAGTAGAGGCAGCGATCGCTGAGCTGGCGGACTGCAACCCGGAGCTCGTTGCGGCAGATTTCCTTCGAACCCATCGAAACTCTCTCGAATTGCGGAATCTACGACCTGCGCGACCGCATTCAGTGCCGAAGCTTCTACGGAGCGGCGGCAATAGGAGTGGCGGCGACGAGGAAAAGCGGCTGTCTTTCTCCGTCGTCGTCGGCGGCTTGCTCCCCTTCCTCTTCCCCTTCTCAAGACGTTGTTCGCGAAGAAGACGAGAGAGACACTGTAGTCTAAAATGCACCGACACTCTCCGAAAGTCCGACACGCAGTCAACTCTTCCTGCCACACGAGTCCGAAATTCCAACACACGATTCCGACGCGTACGGAGTTATACAAGAAATTCCGACAGCCAGCCACACGCCGCCGTAGAGGGGGCGGAGGTTTGGTGTTCTTGACGGAGGCGGAGAAGCAGGAGGTGGAGGACTCACGTGGCCGTCGAGCCGCTATCTGGACGAGATCCCGCCCCGGTGGCTAGGCTCGGGGGAGGTGGAGGTGGAGGCGGAGGCGGAAGATGGGACCTGCCCCCATTGCGTGGCGGCGGCGGCGGCGGCGCTGGAATTCCGGCGAAAGGAGCAAATGGGTATGTCAGGATGGGACGAAAGTTGGGAACTTGGGAGAGATCTCGGGTGGGAAAAGCAATGAATCGAAGAAGGATTAATGGTGGTGGCGGAGATGGAGATGGTGGAGATTCTTCGCGTCAGAAGCGGCGGGGAGGTTTGCAGAGAAGACGAATCGTCACGCACTCCCGTCCTTGCTCCTCTTTTCTTTCTTTTTTTCTTTTTCTTTTTTTTTTGTCGTTCTTAAATTATTTTGATTTTTGGGGGAGGGGCACGTTTTTGGGAGCGCATGATTGGCCATGGGGCCCGAGCCAAATTCGATCTTGGCCGTTGGATCATCAAATTTTGCAGTGTTGCTTTTTCTTTTTGAATTATTGGAAATGAGCGGTGGTGATGATGAGGCGTCTGGGGAAACGGCGGAATTTATCGATCTTGCAATTGCGTTTGAATGAATCGCTAAAAGGCGCGGCCGCTTTTACGGGATGGAGGGCCCATAAATTTATTTGAGATTTTTTTTTAATTATTTATTTATTTATTTATAAAATTAAACTTAAATTATTATGTATATATAAAAATATCTATTTAATATTTAATGAGTCTCTGATATGTCGGAATTTTATATTTTTAAAAAATGACGAGTCGGTGTGCCGTATCGTAAGCGTATCGTGTGTACGTGATCGTCTACTTAAAGCGTAGTGAAGTTCAAATGTTAGAATGGGCAATTTCCAATCCCTACCCTTAATTTGATTTAAATTTGATATTTTATTTTATTTATTTATTTATTTATTTTGGCTTATGCGCAAAATGTAGTTGCAAAAGCCATAAGGGCTATAAATTATTTAGGCTGCGTTTGTTTGTGTTTTTTTTTTTTTTTTTTTTAAACACTTTTTCTGTTTTTTGTTCTGGAACAAAAAAGGAACAACGCGTTTGGGTGCGTTTGTTTTTTGTTCTTTTTGTTCCAAGGGAACAAAAAAAAGTAAACAACAAACACAAATTTTGTGTTTCTTGTTTCAAAACACAAATGAGAAATACTTTTTTTTTCTTTTCTCTTATTTTCTTGTTCTTTTTTTCTTTTGGTAGGTCGCCAGGCCTCGGCCATGGTGGCGGCCTCGCCCATGGCCACGGCGAGGCTCGCCGGCCCCGCGAGGCCGGCTCGCGTCCCCGGCGAGGCCAAGGCTCGCCATAGGCCGGGCGAGGGTCGGCTCGCCATGGCAAGGCGAGCTCGAGCTCGCGCCCAGATCCGGCGAGGCCGAGGCTCGCCAGCCACCGGGCGAGGTCGGCCTCGCCGGATCTCGAGCGAGCTCGAGCTCGCCCGGCCATGGCGAGGCCGACCTCGTGCAGCCGGCCCGGGCGAGCTCGAGCTCGCCCAGCCATGGCGAGGCCGACCTCGCCGGCTGGGCGGCGAGCTCGATCTCGCCCGGATCCATGAGGCCAAGCTCACCCGGCCGGGCGAGCCTCGGCCTCGCTCGGCGGTGGCCGGCGAGGAGCCGCGCCGCCCGCCGGGCGAGCTCGGCCTCGCCGGATCAAGGCGAGGCCGACCCTCGCCGCCGGTCGCCGGCCAAGGCCTTGGCCCGGCGACCGACTAAAAAAGAAAAAAAAAAATGAAAAGAAAAAAAGGAAAAATAAGAAAAAAATAGAAAAATAAAAGAAATAAAAAAATTATCCAAATTTACCAAACATGTTTATGTTTATTTTTTATTCCGGAACAAGTTTACCAAACGCGTTGTTTTGTTCAAAAATTGTTCAGGAACGTAAACACTTTTTCTATTTACGTTCCCTGGAACAATTTTTAAACGAAACACAACCAAACGCGCCCTTATCAACTGGGAAACAAAGGATTTTAATTATCCCACTACGTCAAGAGGTAAACAAACTTTCGTATAAAGAGGAAACAAAGGATCAAAATCCAACCAATTTTCTTCGAGGAAACGATGACAATATATAATCATTAAAAATTTACTCAACTCAATATTCGTTGTATTAAACTCGTCTAGAGATAAGCTCAATATGTTTTCAGTTTTGGACTAATGTCGCTTTTTGGGGAAATGGAAGGAAAGCTTTTTTTTTTAATATAGAGTCCATAAAAATGACAAAATTTATCTATTCAAACAAGCAAAAGATGGGTGAATAGAGAGTTTGAACGGGCATTTAAATTTGATGTCAAATTTTCAAATAGTTTTGTATGATTGTTATATATTTGTCATGTGATAATTCTTAAGTGGATCTGATTAGAAAAATGTGAGTGATGTGATTTTTTGATATCAAGTAGGGATAAGCATAATCTGAGTGAGCGATTCTCACTCTAGAATCGAGAAGCGCCCACTAAAGATGGATTTCCAAAAATTGAAATTAGAAACGGTCTATTGGGTTCATGGAACTAGTCCATCAAATTTCGTGCACTCAGTGTAACGTCTTTTGAGAAAAAGAACTTTCCTATTATTAATTGTAAGATCGATAAAAAAGATGGAGATTACTTAAAGACTATAACAAGCGCCCAATTGCTTTTGCTTCTCCAGCCTTGTCGCCGTTAGGGTCTCCTGCTGCAGGCTTTCAAACTTGTCGTGGCTCGTGCATGCTTCAAAACTCTGGTAGTTGTATGTTTCAGACAGCAATTCAATGAAGAAAATCATTGGCCATGAATTTGCAGTAGTGGAGGAATTAATTGCTTCAAGAGTATTCTCACGTCTTGAATATATACTCCCGCAAAGACTTCCACAACTAATGTGAATTTGCGATCGCACTTTATTCCTTTCCTCAAGGGGCAATCTTCGAAATATCCTGGTTCCCTCGTCTCGAAAAGTCGCCGTTGAACACGAACAGTGTAAGGGGATTCTTACACTGTTCGAGAAAGCTAAAAGGGTGTTTGATGAGATGCCTAGAGAGGGAATTCTTCCTTCTGTTGCGACTTATAATAATGCCATGATTCAGGTTCTCTGGAAGAAAGACAATGTGGAAATTGCAATTCTGGTTTTCGAAGAAATGTTGAGGAAGGGTTATGTGCCCAACTCGATCACTTACAATTTGGTGACTAGGGGGACTGTGTCATGCGGGGCATACGGATAGGGCTGTGCAATTTATGTCGAGAATGGAGGAGGATGGTTGCGAACCTAATGTTCAGACGTACAACATCATAATTCGTTACTTTTGCGATGCTGGAGAAATAGAGAATGGCATGCACCTGTCTGAGAAAATGGGAAGCGGGGTTTGCTTGCCAAATTTGGACACGTACAACATCCTTGCCAGTTCCATGTTTGTCAGGAAGAAATCGGATAATTTGGTGCTGGCAGGGAAACTGTTGCTTGAGATGGTTGACAGAGGATTTGTGCCAAGAAAATTAACTTTCAATGGGGTCTTGGATGGTGTTTTACTTACTGCAAACCAAGGTTTTGTAAAGGAGATCCTTAGAGTGCAAAGCAAATCTGGTCGTCTTCCTCATCGTTTCAAGGTATAGTTTGAGCTCTCCGTTGATCCATACTGAACCTGCCGATAAAATTCATCCCCTTTTCTCAGCTCGAGTTTCAGCTTTTCAGATCTTACACAATATATCAGCAAGCAGCAAACCTCCAGGGGACAGGTTTTGCCATTGTAAGCTCCTACAGATGTAACAGATAATCTTTCAACATTTTTTTATTTTGAGGCTGTCCTTGTGACCCAGTGGTCAGAATGATATAGCTGGTAGATGCTGTCCCGGTTATACTTCTCCAGTTGGAACTTGGATGATGTTGTGAAAATATCGATCAGGATTTTGGCAGAAAGAAATCCTGGGCCTAGAGTGCAGGCTTATCATCTCGAAGGATGAAACTTTGATCCTGTCTACTTGTTGCTTGACATTGTGCAGTCGGCAAGGAAGAGTGGCTGCTGGAATCTGTGGCACTTCCGATGTCTTCAGAGCCTTTTTACTTGTAGTAATTCAAGTAAGTTAGGCACATTCTTGCAGAAACACTCTACAGTGTTGGAACTTCTTGTTCTTTTGGTGCTTTATGTCTTTTCTTTTGCTGTACTTTCAGGTGACGTTGTCATTCATTTAAGTGGAGGTCAGATTGATGTCCCTTGATAAGGCTGCAAGGTTTTTAAGGGCGATTTACCACTCGAATTGTTTATCAAGGAGAACCCAGAATTCCTTTTTTTCAGTTCTTTGAATGAATCTGCTGCAGCTTAAAATGCTTAACATTCTCCTCCTCCATGAATGTCACTGGGAAGGTATTGCTTTCATTGATGGAAGTGATGTTCATTCAGTTTTAGCTGTCCTGATTTTTCTTCTAAGCCAATTTATCTTGTTTATTAGGGTTTGCCATGCTACAATACTCCGGCTTCGGGTGATTGCTGGTGTGTGGTAAATTTAAGAGCAAATCCTCCACTGCTTCTTCAAGTTTGACAGGCTGATATTTGGGACGGAAGCAAGTGATTGGCTTGAGAGCTATTCTGTGGCTACTCACCTGACAAGATCGTGGACTAGAAAAAAGGACTGAAAGCAATTGAAAGCTGGAATGAGAAGGATGAGATTCGGAGAATGCAGTTGGATGACACAAATATAGTGCAATCTATCAGCTTTGCTCCAGTTTGTGTTTTTCTTCTCTGTCACTGAACGTGTTGTTGCTTCTGAGACTGGAGAAAAGGCAAAAACACATTAAGTACCGGGATCATTTTCTTTTATATATGCATTTAGAATCTAATTTTAAATGAAATCTGCCAATTCTAGATACCTTATTGCTTTACATTCTCCTCCTCCATGAATGTCATTGGGAAGGCTCTTTTATAATTGATGGACATTTACAAGGTTGGCTTGTAGTGTCTATTTGCTAAATTATGCAGGAATTTCTTGTATCGAAAACACTGCCCTTCGAATGGACAGCATTGTTGTAACTCCCTGAAATGACTCCATGCAGAATTTCGATAAATCGCACCTCGCTTATTAACTTTGTTTTCATGTAATGCAGTGCTTAAAGAACATACTTTGGTGAGATAAGCCTCGGATATGCGCATGAAGAAAATGTAAGGATGCAGTAGCTGGGCATCGAACTAGCTTTACCCAGTCCATCAAGCAACAGCATATATCAAATTCTAAGGAGGCAGCCATCCGGCAGAGCTCTGGCTTAATAATGGCAGTGTTGAGAAAGTAGCATTGACTATGCATTAATATGGTCTTCATATAAACGCACTCATGAAAATTTGCACAAGCTTTTGGAAATATAGTACAGTACTGAAATGCTAATGAGTAGAAATACAATGATAAACAAGATCCGCAATCTTGTTCGACTTTTTTTCCCATCGATTCTATAGTCTCTATACAATGGCCTCCAACCCTTATTTTTGTAGTTGGCACAAGGAAAACATCCTGAGCTATACCTCAGTAGAGTTCACAGCTTTGAGGGAGATTTATACCATCCCCATGGTTCACTGGATATGTACTGTGTAACCTGCTTCACGCTCAAATAATTATCCAGTCCCCTGCGAAAAAAGGCACAATCATCTGGTCAGTACGAAGCTATGATCATCAAATTTTCTCAGTGCAATGCAAACCTAGTGAAATAATGCACTAAGCGGTTACAACTTTGCAGACTCATAAGTTATAACTACCGTACACGACAAAAATCATTCGGAGATCAGACTCCCTTTCTCTACTAGATCATTTTTCTATTCCCCTTAAAGTTCTGTCATTCATTTGGTCATAGAGAAGCGGTCGATACCATCCTCCCAACTCCCGACCAAAACCACTCCGTTTGTTTCCTCCCCAAGGGGCCTGATAGAAGCATGGCTGTGAACAGATGATCCACACAATGCCTGCCTGGAAAGCCTGCAATTCACCACCAAGATATGACAAAAATCAAGTAATCCAACAACGTAAGTACGTCCCATGTACATCTTTTGGTCATCTGAGGGCCAAAATTTCACATAAATGTACATTGAACCTCACCTTGGTCAGGTGCTCACACCTTTCCAAGTCATTTGACAACACAGCAGCACCTAGTCCATGACTGCAAAGCATCGATTAATCGTGAGATTCTCATAATGTCCCAATTTCAAGAAAAGTTTGATAAATCATTCGATTAAAGTAAATAATTTCATATAAGAGTTAAAAAATTTAAGGTGTTGAGCAACGAGCTTGAGTTTAGGGATGGAGGGTTTAAGCTTCTTTTGCTATGAAGGTTAAACTAGGGATGAACGGCAATGGTATTTTGGCTAAGTTGAAGAGAGGGATGGATGTGGATTGATGTTGTCATGTCACTAGAAATCTTTTTCTTTTTATTTTTTTGTTCATACTAGTCTTTAAAAAAAATATATTTTCTCTTTTGAAGAGTTGCACCAAGGAATTGGAAAAGTTGACCGTATGGAGTCTTTTCCTTTAACAGGCAAGCACGCAAAGCCTTTTCTCCTCTTTTTTTTTCCTTCTTTTTCCTAATTAGAAGGTTCATATTGATCTTGTCCGTGATTGCATATTGGTAATAGTCGAAAGTTTCTAAAAGGTGTTGGTGATAATGCAATCAGTGAACTTCCTTTGGACGGTACTTGGCAAACCTCGTTTTATTTGTACCATATAAAAATCTTATCTTTTTACACCTGGCAAGTGAAGAACCGTGCGTTGAAAATTTTAAATTTTCGTTATTTGATTGCTTCATAAATGGTTAGACAGCACTTTTCGTCATAATCCCCTCTTTAATTGTTTTTCCTTGTCCTGTCATTTCCTTTTGAATTTGTTTACCTTTGAATATTTAGAGTTTCACAATCAAGACTTCTTATTCATCGGTTTTTCCTTAAGGGAAAATGCTTTCGATTACTTTTCTTCTGCTGCCTAACCATCCATCTCATGGCAAAAAATTTCAAGTGCGAAGCATTTAAGCCTAAGTATGGGACCATATTAATTCATTTTCTCCTTAATAAAAGAATTATGTGATCTTGACGTCCAATTTTCCGTGGTCACAACTTTAATTGCAACCTTTTTTGGATGGTAATGGGCAAACTTTTTTTCCCATTCCTGAATTTCGTATGCCTTGTTTTATTTGTATTATTATAAAAACCTTATCTAATTATACATGAAAAGTGAAAATTCTTCTGTTAAACATTATAGATTTTTGTTATTTGATTGCTTAATAAATGGCTAAATCGACACATTTCAATGTAATTCCCTTTTTAATAGTTTTTTTCTTGTCATTTTCGTTTTGAATCTGTTATCCGTGAGCTTCTGGAGTTTTCACCATCAAGATTCAAATTCGTTGGTTTTTCCTTCGGGGAAAATGCTTTTGTTTACTCTTAACTCCAACATCTAACTATCTACATTATGGCAAAAAAATGGAGCATTGCGAATTTAACCTAAATGTAATGCCATTGTAATTCATTTTCTCCTTCATAATAGAATTACTTGATCTTGATGTTCATTTTTCCCGTGGTCGTGACTTTAATTGCATTCTTTTTGTTTTATCAGTTTTTCGATATTTGACTCTATCAGTTAATGTTATTGCTTTTACCTCGAAATATAATAACTTTTGGTGTTATACAAATTTAGTTTGAATTGGAAGTTTATTAACTTTTTCTTTTGGTGCGCGAAGTCTACCCTCTAAGCAAGTGAAATAGAACTTGGCAAAATCCAATTTTGAGAAATAAAATCTTTGAAAAAGAGAATGTTCCATACGACCGACCTCTATCCAAACTTTTTCTTTTGGTAGCTTCCTCTGAATTTAATGTTACAGAATAAGCGGATGTCATTGTATCTCTCTCTCTCTCTCTCTCTCTCTCTCTCTCTCTCTCTCTCTCTGACATCAGTCCATTTTCTTCAACCTCCGTCAACCCAAAATATTCTAGGGCTTGAAAGGGTCTCGGAACCTCATCAATCGCGCCGCGCCAGACACTGCACTCCACCTACAGGAGGGATGAAAGGAGAGAGGGAGAGAGAGAGAGAGGGAGGTCATCAATCATGTAATCAAGCATGTCATTGCGGTCGTTCCCGGGACAACTTTTGTTATTTCCCACTTAGGAGGCCCAACTAGATCTATTCTAATTAATTCTGGACAACCACATCTTTTTTCCGGTCTTGACTTAATTGATTCCTTTTCGATCTTGTACCCTTAACGACGGCAACAAAGTATTGCACCTCATTTGTCCTCACTACCTTTTCTTTTATACAAGTTTAACACTCTAATGCCAAATCCTACTTCTTTAGCATAATTGTTATAAAATGCATACGCCTCATCATAAGAATTAAACTCCATAACTATGCAAGTTTCATGATTAGCATCTTCGGTTGCATTGTTCATTTCGTCTTCATCACCACCATTATTTTCATTGGCAAAGTTGCTTTTTCGATACTAACTCCATCCATCCGAACAAGATGTCAAGACAAAATTTAAGAATTATATGTCTAAAATATATAGATTCAAACTAAAATTTGACAACAACGAATACATATTACTTTCTTACAATAAGAAAAGTAAAGATTGATGAACCTTTATCCACAGTTTTGAGTTATTCAATTACAACATCGTACAACAATCGAAATTCAAAATGTACAAGGTAATTACACATTCTACCAAAAAAAGAAGAAGATAATTACATTCCTAGTTTTCAGTTATTAAGTTTTTTTTTTTTTAATTGAGAACAATATCTACATAATCTTTTTCTTTGAGTAGAGAATAATATCCACTATTTTAAATGTTGCCATTGAATTCTTCATATATTTCTTATTATTTAAATAGTATTGTAGGATTTGTTTCTTATTGTGTGAATATTATTACTTTGATTTGTTTCTCAATTCAAGCTTGCAATAAAGAATTATTCAAATCTCGGGAAAAGAAAGGATAAAAATGAAACTGGTTAAGGAAGCCGACATTTCAAGCTTTCTTATCTTTTAAATTTAATAGATCTATATAATAACATTAGCGATTTCAATCATTTTACTTGTAATTATTTATATTTTGGTAACTAATTTATTTTTCTTTCATTTTATTCATGAAAATTGATTGTGCGGGCCCTTTAATGATTTTATCTCTCAATTTAACCTTGTAATAAGAAAATTTAAAAAAAAAAAAAACTTAAAAGATTGACTTGAGTCTTATCTGCACTAATCTATATTATCTGTTTTCGTTTAAGGACGAGTAGGATTCTCACTAATTCTTTCTTGGAATGGAAACCGGTTGAAAAGGTCAACCTATTCCCATTGAAAATGTGCGGTTCTTAGCTAACTGTCACTCCGTCAAGGACAGTCAACAAAGACTTTTTCTAAAACTATTGTTTACGTGGTGTGGGCTTAAGCTTTGAAAATTGGGGCATCTAATTTTTCCATAATTGGTGCTGTGTATGCGTGGGAGGTCAAATTTTGGCGACCGAAATAATGTGAATTGAGACGGTCTTGTACAAACTACCACGTTCCTATGCGTTTTTTGAATTGCAGAACTCTATGTAGCGGTTGATAATCAAGGTAGAAGAGGTCATTTTAAAAATCTAAGAAATAAGTGCGTTTGAAGTTTTAAAATTTGTCACGAAATATAATCAAGCTCATCAACTTGGTCCAATAAAAGTCCTTCTAGTGATTACAATTTTTGAAAGTTTAAAGAAATAAATTGTAGGATTTGATTACACTTTCTAAAAGTTTTAAAACTCAATTTGGACTTTCATGACAATTTTAAGATTTCAAATATACCTATCCCTAAATTCAAGCCGAAAAAAAGAGGGTGCCTGATCGTTTGTTTGGCGAATCATTCAAGTAGGTCGGCTGCATAAAAATTAGCTCAGATACCTCAGGTCGTCCGTCCACCCTCCTCCTGTGGAGAAGGACTAATCATTAGGAGATGCCGGCACCTTCTTATACTAGGTACGGTGGCGGTAGAGCCCCCTCATAGCTGGCCCCCAAACCCTGTAAAGGGGTTTTGGACGGGGTAACCAATGGGGCCGGAATCTTTTTCCAGGCCCAGTTCCCGGCATGTACCCAGACTTTCCCGGTGGTCAGAGCCTTTTAAGGACCTGCTCGGGTCCAGCCTGATCGTTTGTTTGGTGAATCATTCAAGCAGGTCGGCTGCATATAAACTAGCTTAGATACCTCATGGCGATGGCCATGGGACTAGAAAAATGCACATGTATGAAAAATCTAGGGGGAATCTCATCTAAAACACTCAAGGCCAAATATGATCATCTAAAGTCAAATTAAAGATCGGTGAATTTTGCATAATAATGAACATGGGTTGGCCCCAAGTTGATACAAAAGAGAACCTTCCGATGACAGAACCTTATCGACCAAACCTATCCACAACCGTGCAAATATAAGATTCATGATACCTAGGAATGATCGGTTTTGGGTTTTGTACAAGCTTTGCGTGGAGCCTATCCTGCATATTCTATAACCTATCCTATTACAGGTTTTAAGATGAGTTCCAGGTTCCATATATATTATTGATTGAACGATTGTAATGAACCATAACTTTTAATTACCACCACACATAATATAGTATGCACTGGTCATAACTTATATTTAGATATATGAAGAATATGAAAAATTAATAAAGCAAAAGTTTCAGTTATAAAATGGAAGCTTGGACTAGTGATTTCATATTACACACTTATCATCAAATGCCTTGAAATACCGCAGAATCATGTGAAGATATAGATCAAGAAAAATATAAAATCTTGTTCTAGGTTCTAGGTTTCCTATTCATCCAAACAGGTTCCTCAACTTTTTGAACATGGAACTAGACAGTTCTCTTCGGTCTAGTTTTTCAGTTATAGTTTTTACTATGAAACTATGCTCACCCCTAATGGTACCTATACTAAATTTGATGCGATAGAATAATTGCTAAAAAGAAAGAGCATAACAATTTTCAGGCTATCGTGATAGGCTTGTTGAGAGTCACAAATTTTTTAAAGAATGAATTTCACAATAATTTATTATTTAATTTTTCATAATAATAATAATCATCATCATCATAAGAATAGGTTAAATAGTACCACCTAATCATTTAAAAATGAGAAAGAGCGACGTGGACGTCAACATCCGTCACCCTCGTCATTTTAGTCGTTGCAGATCTCTCTTTCGTCTCGACTGGCCTCAACCCAAAATATGACTCGAAAGGTCTCGGAGCCCCATCATTCTCGCCTTGTCAAACATTGCATTCCACCCACTCTGAGAGAGAGAGAGAGAGAGAGAGATAGTGTGTGGAGAGAAAGACATATCAAACACTGCATTCCACCCATCAATCTCGCCATGAGAGAGAGAGAGAGAGAGATAGTGTGTGGAGAGAAAGACATGTCAAACACTGCATTCCACCCATCGTTCTCGCCGTGTCAAGCACTGCATTCGACCCACTCTGAGAGAGAGAGAGAGATGGTGTGGGGAGAGAAAGACGTGTCATCACCGTGACACATTCCAAAAGGCTCTACTGTAGCATAAAGAACGCAAGGGGTGACGTGAGAAACGGGGCTCAAAAGTCAAGCATCAGTCTGTCGCTTCGATCCCGCCTTGTGTAGCCCATCGGTCTATTGCTTATATCTTTCCCTTTTCTTCTTCTTCTCTCTTTGAAGAGAACTAAGTGAGAGGGAAAATTTGATAACCGACCATATCTCAAGCAGAGCCCATGAAGTTGAACGGGGCGAGCCCATCAATCGCGCTTCCTCTGCTCGCACTCTCCTCGTTTTTCTTCTCTCTCGCCATCTCTGATCCTCGAATCACCGAAGCAGGCCGCATCTGCGAGAACTCCACTGGGATCGTCGCCGAAAACGTAGTCTCCAACTTCATCGCCGTCATGAGGGAGATGTCCAACAGCGTCGCCGACCAGCGCTGGGTCAACTACTCCCTCACCTCGCCGCCACCGGCAGTGTACGGCCTCGCCCAGTGCCACGGCGACTTGATTAAGACCGAGTGCTTCCTCTGCTTTACCGAAGGCCAGACTTGGAACCCCCCCACCATCCCCAACTTCGGCCGGCTCTACCTGGACGGCTGCTTCCTTCGTTACGACCATTACGACTTCTACAACGAGACCGTCGATCCAACGCATGACATGCTCAAGTGTAGCTCCAATTCGACGGTCCCGACGCAGAGAGTGGCCGAGTTCACAGATAGGGTAGACAGGGTGCTGAGGAATGTCTTGGCAAGCGCAGTGCTGAACAAGGGCTTTGCAGTGGCTGGGGAGGACGGAGTCGGAGGGGTGGCCGGGGCATATGCTTTGGCACAGTGTTGGAGCACGCTTGATGCCGGCGGTTGCAGAGTCTGTTTGGAGAGTGCAACTTCGATGGCAAGAAGCTGCACTCCAGAGAAGAAGCGCGTGCCATGAATGCGGGATGCTTCCTCCGTTACTCGACCACAAAGTTCTACAACGTCCACGTTAGCGGAGGTAACAACTAGTCTCCTGATCACTGTTTACCAACGTAAAGGATGGCTTCCTCGCCATTAAAGAAAAAACTGAGGCTCTTCTATGTCTACTGTCAGATTTCGATTTTTCCAATTGTGGTTTCCTCCATTTTGGTTGATTAAGGCTTTGCTCATTTCGCATAAAATATAATAATTCTAAAAAATGTCTTCTAAAAAGCCACTTTCAAAAAAAATGATAATATTTTCCGGTATTCTATTAAAACTTGAAAATGAGTTAGAAAATATACTCCACCATTTGGTATAGATTTTCCTTTGAGCACTTCTTTAATGATTTTTTTCTTTTCATTTTTTAAAATATCGAATTTTTAATTATTTTATTTTATTTCTTGTTTCCTTTTTCCTTTTTGGCCAATTGCCGCCCACAGTGATGACTGACAACTGACCTCAGGTGAGGTCGAGCTCAAGTTTTTGCTAGATTGGTGAGGCTCGAGTCTTGTCAAAGGTTGACAAGACCTTGACATTGCTAAAATAGTGAGCTCATCCCTTGCATATGGTTGATCGTTGTCCATCATTGTGGCCAACGATCAGCTAAGGTAGAAGCAAAAAAGAAAATAAAAAATGAAAAATAAAATTAATTAAAAATTAATTATTGAAAAAAGTAAAAGTAATTAAGAATTTGATTTTTATATATATATATATATATATATATATATATATATATATTTAAGAACGAAATTTCATTAATTAAGGACCTTAGCCTAAGAACTACAAACAGACATCGAGGCCCAAGCCGACCTTTAAGGATGCTTGCGCAAGTGCCAAGGCATATGTCACAAGCACCAAGGGTTTGACCTCGGCTTCGATGGACCGAAGCCTAGGTGTTGAGAGCTCGGGTATATGAACTAGGTCTTGAGCCACCTTGTCAACTTGATCAGGATTATTAGTATTTTTGCAATTAGCATCCAACCTCAATTGACCTAGGTCCGGTCTCGACGAACTTGTGCCCATGCGTTAGAAACCCGGTCCTAGCCTCAATGGATCTGGGCCTAGCCTTGATGGAATTAGCCCAAGCGTTGGAGACTCAAGAACTAACATTGAGGTTCCTATATTTAAATGTAGAGTTTCAAGTCAAAGTGCCAATACCTAATATTATTTTGGAAAATGTTTTCCAACCTTTTCAAAGGGGAAATCGTTTTATTGAATGTAAGCATAGTTTTCTGTTAACTAGAAAATATTTTCCGTTGACTTATTTTTCTAAATGAACTGGAGAAGAAGAAAATGTTTTCTTGGAAAATATCTTCTACAAAACGAACAGAACCTGAGAGTGCATATGTTGGAGAAAAAGTGTTTGCCTGAAATTAGCTTCCAAATTTTCATGATTAATCAATCGAAAATAATTTCCAAATCAAGAAAAATATTCATATATAAAATTAGGAAGTGAATTCCTAAATTTAAGAAGGTGAAAACACTTTAAAAATTGCTCCTCTTGAACTTTTTAATATTTTATTTTATAAATCGATTTTTATAATATTCTTTTCATTCTTCCTCCTTCGCCGATCATGGGGCTTCAACAATCGGCCATAGGAGCGAGCTAGTGTGAGCCAACCTTGGGCAAGCTCAAGCCTCGCTAGCCTCACCGCAACAACCCGAGATCCGGCAAGCTTGACCTTGCCCGAGGTTGGTCAGGTTGGCCCTTGTTGAGCCCCGGCAATAGCACCAATGGCTGTCACGGCCATTGCCAAGGCCCAGTGATTGGCGAGAGGAGGAAGAAAGAAAGAAAATGAAAATGAAAGAAAAAAAGAAAAATATAATTATTAAAAAGTGATTTTTATGAGATTGAAATCATTTTCCAAATGAGATTTAAACACCAAAAAACATGTTCAGTCATATATTACCAAACAAAGGAAAATTAACCATTTTTTTTAAAATAACTTTTTGGAAAACATTTTCCTTTTTTATGAAATTTTCTCCAAATAAACACACCCTAAGTATGACTTGATTGATCTTATGATTCAATGTCGCGAGAGTTTTGGAATTTCTAATGAACTCGCTCATCTCAACCTGATGCTATCTTTATCACTTTGCAGGGTCATCTCAAGTCCGCATCACTATACCAATAGTCTCATCGGTTGCTGCGGTGACTTCGCTTGTTCTCATGGGTGCATACATTGGATATAAAAAGTACTCCAAGGAGAAACGAGGTAAACAATTCGGTTCAAATGCGTAAAATGATCATCTTGGTAATTCTTGAACATAAGCTTGATGATGCGAATTTCATATTCATCCATTTTTAGTGCAAAATAACATCATGCAATTACGGGCGAGCATGAGCAAGTTTAGCTTATATTTCAAGTACGAGACGCTGGAGAAGGCCACCGACTTCTTTGATGACTCGAGGAAGCTGGGGCAAGGTGGGGGCGGTTCCGTGTACAAGGGGAATTTACCCGATGGGAAGGTCATCGCAGTTAAGCGGTTGGTGTTCAACACACGACAATGGGTGGACGACTTCTTCAACGAGGTGAACCTGATCACTGGGATTCAACACAAGAACCTCGTTAGTCTTTTGGGATGCAGCATCGAAGGCCCGGAGAGCCTCCTCGTCTACGAATATCTTCCTAACGGAAGTCTTGATCAAGTTCTTTTTGGTAAGTAGCTGGTTTTTTGTATAACTGCATAACACACTTACATAGTCATCGTTCGATGTCTAGAAGAGATCCACCCATTATGACAAGCATCTGTTCAATTTGCATTCTTAGTAACTAGCTTCTTGTATTGCAAGCAATGTTTCCATCTTATGATTTCAAAAATCTGCTCCATTAGTGTCTTGCCTTCTTCTGTGATGTCTGTCACACTCCGCTCTACTTGTCTTTCTAAATTAGTGAATAGAATCTGTGTTCCAGTCAACAATGCGACCCCCACCCTAACTTGGGAGGAGAGGCTGTACATCATCACAGGAATAGCTGAGGGCCTCGCGTATCTTCATGGAGGCTGTGGAGTGAAAATCATCCACCGGGACATAAAAACTAGCAACATCCTCCTTGACGAAAATCTCACGGCGAAAATCTCAGATTTTGGGCTTGCCCGATGCATTGCTCTGGATAAGTCTCATCTTAGCACAGGAATCGCCGGCACACTGTAAGAATGCCTTTTAATTACTAGCCTTCGGGTAACCATAGTCAGCACTTTCAATTTCCTTAATCTAACAAGTTTGGCCGGTCAAAGTGGTTTCGCGTATCATCCTTCTCTTCACTTCACATCTTCTCTCGGCTAAGCATGGTTCATATCTAAAAGATGGTCAACAATGCAGTGGTTACATGGCACCTGAATATCTTGTGAGGGGACAGCTAACGGAGAAAGCGGATGTTTATGCTTTTGGGGTGCTGCTTCTTGAAATCTTGACTGGTAGGAAGATCACCATATACACACGAGGGTCGAGCTCGATATTACAGTTGGTAAGATTGCTTGTCCCTACAATCAGGAAGAACTTAGACCGACATTGACTTTCTTGGCCACGCCACGCAGGATTATCTAACTTTTCTTTTGATTTTCCCAACAAACCCTATCATTGCTTTTTGCATTAGTGTCACTATATTTATCTTCGGATATAAGGAAGCCATGGAAATTTCATGATTGCTTTGCAGGTATGGAAGCACTACAAATCGAATAATTTAGCTGCGTGTATTGATCCGGCCTTACAAGGTAAATTCCCTATCTTGAAGGCGTCAAATGTGGTCCAAATCAGCCTTTTGTGCACTCAAGCCTCCATGGAATTGCGGCCGCCCATGTCTGGAGTTGTTGAGATGCTCCACGATAAAGACTGTGTAGTCCCCCAACCGAACCAACCCCCGTTCCTCAACGCTAGCGCGCTGTTCGACAAATCTGGCAGCGGAAGCTCTACATGCACACATGGCTGTTGAACCAGCTCATGGCATCCGAGGTCTCTTCCCCTGTTGAACCAGCTCATGGCATTCGAGGTCTTCTTCTTCTCTCATGGCATCCGAGCTCTCTTCCCCTGTTGAACCAGCTCATGGCATCCGAGGTTCTTCTTCTTCTCGGAAATATGAATCTAAGTGGGATGCGATTGCTATTTTTTTTTTTTTCATAGTTTTACGTCCCGATTGGAGAATCACACCATGTTGGCATGTTTCGATTCCGGAGTCAGTCATAGTTCATGTGATAAAAGGAAAGAAAAAGAGAAAAGGGAACAAATGTGAAAGAAGATGAAGTCATAGTTCATGTGATAAAAGGAAAGAAAAAGAGAAAAGGGAACAAATGTGAAAGAAGATGAAGAAAATAAAGAAGGGGAAATCTGGAGACTGAAGACGTAGAGAGATTTGAGAATTTGTGTGTATTATATTGTCTTCAATGAATAATCTGATGTATAGTACAAGATGTATGAATGAAAGGAAATAAAGGATCCTATAAATCAATCTAAATCAATCTAGTCTAGATCTAATCTTAAATTGATCTGTACAAAATCGTAATCAGATCACAATCGGATCAAATCCTCTGTCAAAGCCGCATATCTTCCAACAAAATGTCCTCCTGTTTTCTCATGGTTTTTTGTTGAAATAGTTTTACGTGGCTTCAAAATCCGCAGCTGTCTCGATTACACTTTGCTGCCAACGCTTCGGCGCATCGTCGTCACACGTCCTCTTCGGCATTGATTTAACGAAAAAAATGATGACGAGAATGAGAAATTCTGCTTTCCCAAAGGTGATGATTGAGAGGGACACGGACTCTGAAGAAAGCTATTTTTCCGACGATAAAGGTCAAGATGGCCCTGAACCAAAAGCCTCATAAGAAGAAAAAAAGAAATTCCGAAGAATGAAAATGTAATATTTGAATTTTTGAGCAAGTCAAAAAGGAAAAGGAAAAGAAAAGATGAACAGTGAACAGTGGATGCGCAGCTTAATAAAAAGGGGGCCAAGACACACGAATGGGAAAGAAGAGAGAGAGAGAGAAGGATAGGGAAAAGAGGAAGGTTCTGCGGCATGGACCTCGCCAAGCCAATTTAACTCCGATTCGCAATTTCCAATAAGTGATCATACCTTTCGTTGGTCTAATTGAAGTAGTATTCGAAGTTGGAACACAAATTTGAGGTTAAGTAAATTTTAAGCTTCGAGGTTCAATCAAATGGTCATTGAGCTATATATGGTGCGTGTGTGTATATAAACAATAGGTTATGGCATTGTGGAACTGTAAAATATCATAGACCTTGATTTGAGTTTACAATTTGTTCGAAACAAAATTTTGAGGTTTTCGCGCATGATTAACAGTGCACATCCAGCAACTTGGAGCCGAATTTCAACAATTTTTTGCTTCATTTTTGGGTTGGCCAAGTTAGGTTCTTGCATTACGTTGAAAAGTCTTTCAATTGATTGTAAGTACGATGGAAACAAGATTTGGCGGAGAGAGTTATGGCGTGAGTAAGTTTTGCGCTCAAAATTTGCGTTGCAAAGGGCTTTGAATAATCACTTTGGACAAGCAATTTGTAGGCGAGTTTGAGTTGTTTTATTAATGTTTAAGCTTAGTTTAGTTGAGTCATAGTTGAGGTAATGTTTTACTTAATTTTAACTTGTTTCTTGCTCATTTGTTATTTAGTCATAGGCGTTCCTAGATAAGTGGTGCCATCTCTTCTTTAGCCATGTCTTGAAATCGTTAGGATGATATATGTTATGAGTTAAAGAAGTATTAAATGATTTGATACTCCTTTAAAAATAAATAAAAGTGGTGCTTAGGGCATACTGGATGCATAAAATTAAATCAAGCATTTACTATCCTTTTATCTATAAATGGTAAGGTATATTTAAAACATAAGTTGACTTGGTTGTCATGAATGCTTTGTAAAACGTTTTGTTCACAAAACGTTTTGAGAAACTTTCTACGAAAAACATTTCGAAAGAATTTGGTTTATGAAGAATTCTGAAATTATATGAGAAATGTCTTATAAAATGTGTTCATTTTCCCGAAAAGTCAAGCCAAACCATCCACTGCTAAATGTTGCAACCTGCTAGGTCCTACTTAACAACAGAAACGATGCGATGAGGTTGGGTGCTAAGCTCCCCACTCTAGCCGGCCCTAAGGGAAGGGGGGAAATTAAAGAAAAGAAAAAAAATCAAAATATTATTAAAATATTATTTTAAAAATGTCATATCAGCTCTGGCTAATCAAATTGATCATATGAATTGAATTGACATAAATACAAAAGGTTAAAAATTGAATTGGCTAAAAAAATATTTATGACTAAATTGATCAACTTTTTTTGGTAATTCTCCCTAGCAATGATAGCTAGATTACTATGTTAGTGATTTTTTGCGAAAATTGATCAAGAGCTACATCAAAATTGTAAGCGAAATTTTAGGACTAAATTGGTAAAATTTAAAATTTAAAATGCTAATTCGACATTTCTATAATATGTTATATGATTGATTAGGCAATTTCGCTTGCAAAAACTTTCTGCACATAAAATATATGTTTTTCTTAAGGCGCAACAAATGCGTGTAGATCATCCTATCCACGTTCCTTGAATAAGGCAGGTTTCACCCAAAGAATGACCGCAACGACATTTGTGATCGAATAATTTTAACGTTCAATTGAAGGGCTTCTATTTTGCCAAAAATTTGAAAGCAATTTTGGGGATTTCGTGACAATCACTTTATCAGTCTGGGAAAAAAAATGGTCAATAATACCTCGATGCAAATAATTAACAAGGCAATGCAAGCAGGTAAAGAGGTGGGACGCTCGGAGTGGCAAGTGATTAATCAAACCAGTTTGATGCAAACCCTTTTCTTATTGGGCGCCTTCATATGCCTAAATCCAACATCTGTAGCTTTTGATCCCTCGAACTTCATTCAATTCAGCAAAGTAATAAAGATCTGGGAGTTCATCCTTAAGTGTAGACATGTAGTTCTACCAGGACTGTTGATGAATTCGACGCCTCGTCCCGTCGTCCGCCCAAATCTGGAGGAGAGGGAGCGCAGATTATGCTCTCTCCAACTCACATTTTATCTCTCGGTCTGTTGAGCTGCCAAATTAGAATCTAAGAAGGCCTCTCATTGACGCCTCCTAATCAGTGTGTTCTCTTCACTTGGCAGATTTCTACTAAATGCCTACAAATAAAGGAGAAGGATGCGAGGAGTTGAATGTCCAGTTAAATAATCAGCTGACCGTTCAGAAGTTGCATAGTACCGGACAAGAATACTTAAGTTGCAGGTAAGTTGCAGGTAAAGCAAACACGGTCCTCATAAGATTTAACTATTGTCAGCAAAAGAATACAGAATCTTCATTTATGGAGGCACAAGATTGGATTTCTACAGCAAGCAACAAGCTCGACAGAGTACGAATTGTGTGCGCCTTTCATTTTATCAAATTAGTCCAACCCCACAGAACTGCCTAACATGCCGCCATTGTCTCATCTAGCTAATTCGAACAACTTAGATCAGCTGGCAGTTGCAATAATCTTCTCTACTCTGCATATAGTACTAGTACAGTCGTTCATATGATGAATGCTAGGCTAATATAAGTGCAATTTTCTATTGCTAATAGAACAAGTTAATTCCTTGTTGGAAAAGAAAGGGCACAATAGCAAACAGAAGGAGAAACGTGCGCCACCATTGCTCAATTGCCTTGCAACAAGAACTGAGTCTAGCCCTAAATCTTCATGTTGAAAGACATGGAAGAATGTCTGGCGTTGTGCTTCAAGCAAAAGTATATCAGGCACCACCATAATTACATTATTACATGTCCAACGGTAGAAGTGCAAAGTAAGAGATTATACAATGTCCTTTTCTTATTTATAATTTATGATAGCTCGTTCATGTCGCCAAACCCAAAATCTTAATGTCGAAAGACCTGCCTGGCGTTGTGCTCCAAGCACAATTATATTAGGCTCTCCCTTATGGTGGGAACCTGAGGCGTCCATAGACTTAAGCAAAGTGTCTGCACCAACACTTTGAATTCCTCTTCAATCTGCATCCCGAAAAGAAGGTCCATATGTACCCGTTATAGTGCACATCCACAGAACTGACTCAAAAAATGCAACCCGTATTTTGAACAAATGACTTACCTCTTTTTGTATTTTCAAGGACTTATCCAGTTTGGCGACCTTATCAGCAATTGCAGATATCATAGACTTCTCCTTCTTTCCTGTTATGAGCAAGTAATAGACTTAGTATGATAGCAATAAAATACCAGTCGAGTTTGATTCAGTTCTAAGGGATCAAAATTAATAGAAGACAATCTGAACTCACTTATTTGTTCATATTGCATGAAGAGCCTTTCCTTCTCCTCCTCAAATTTGGAAAAAATATCTATGGAAGCAAACGAATGACGATACGATGGAGAAAGGACATGGCCAACATAACCAAATATGCCATCAGATGAGCCAAAAACATCCTATTGGGAAAAACTCGAAGAAAACTCAATCATGGTCATTAGGTATATTTCTTTTAAGATGAAGGTGCATATGTCACAAGCTAATTTATTAGGGAAATATACAGTATTTCAAGCATTCTCTCAAATTGCGAAACCTTATCTCTATCTACATTTTCATTGTATTATTAAGGTCCCAATGTACATGGTTTTTGCCTATAAACAACTTGCAACCAATAAAGTTACCATCTAAAGCCTGCAAAGGGGCTTGCTGATGAGAAGCTTTATCCTCACAAAACTTCTCGTTAAGTTCATGGAACTTGACGGTTGCATTTCCGACACTATTTTCACACTGCAAATCATCAACGCATCAAGTGAATTCTCTCTATGCAAAAATCACGTCACCAAGGTAGACCTTGTTCAAAAGAATAAAAATATTATATTTTTCCTCACTTACTTCTCCGAAACTCTGTTGAAGTAACTCCACAAGAGATTGACTACATAAAGAACGTATCCATTAGATATAAACATCATACCGAAGCAAAGTTAACAATTGCATGCATCGATTTGAATTTACCTGTTCTTCTCATGTTCTGACTTCAATTCATCATACATTGACTTGATCTGAGACATCAAACTATCCGGCCAAGGACAAATAGCAAGAAAGTAATAAATAAGAAATGATCATTATAAAATGATCAGGGGAAACCTCAAGAAAAAAGAGTTCAATATACCGATGCAAAAAGAGTTCTTGTCATTGGAATAGAACATGTATCGGCTTAATTAATTAAACAACCCTATGCAAATTGAACAAATATGGTAACCCATGATTAAGCTAATATAAGCGTATGAGAAAGCAGGTGGAGCCATTTAAGCCTCAATCAAGGGCGTCTTTTATTAAATGATAGGTATAAAGAGAAAAGCCACGCGATCATGCTCTCACACGATATCTGAATCCAAGAAGAAAATGAAGCAAAGGATTCATTCAGTATTCTCCGAAGATTAATGTTATCAGCATGCTTATTATCGAGTATTCAACTAGTGGAGTCTGATTCAGCCTGCAAAGGGAAAGATAAGAACAAGCATCCCGGACATCAATAGATAAAATCTCGAGAGTATGGTCAATAAAGAGCAATGCAAACTCGATGTCTATTGAAAGATGAATTGATTCAACACTTGAGCTCTTAAGCTTAATCAGAACAAAATTTCCCCGCACTCGCCGACAAACATAATGAACCAACATGCATTCAACTTTACCAGTCACTTAATACTGACAATACTGATAAACTCTGAACAACTAGTAAATTAAATCATCAGTTAACTCGACAAGTTTTATAGAAGTTAAGTATCGACAATATCAGTAAAATTTGATAGGCAAGGTTAAAATTCAAATCTCAACTGGTCAAGCTAATTTCACTGATGAAAGCTGCCCTGGGACAAGCACCTGTGACCTAGTAGATTCAGAGACTAAATGCACCAACAGCCAGCAAATGTTCGCGCGAGAGAAGATTTTCTCTCAGGATTTGGATGGGATTTCCACAGTATCCATCGGATTGTTCCGACAACTTTTTGGGGGCCATATTTCTTTTGATTCTGTTTAACTTTTCAAGAGAAATCTCATCAAAAGTACAAACTTTTTGTGAACTTGGCTTCGGAAAAGAGACTAGATTGTATAAGAAATGCATACGTTTCTTGGGTAGTATAGGCTTCCCTAAAAAGAACAAAATCGTGAGAATTTAGTGTCCAAAGCGGATGATATGTGTACAGTGGAGATCGGGTCTTTACAATTTGGGTGGGATTTCCAAAGACAACTTTTGGGGGCCATATTTCTGTTGATTCTATCTAACTTCTCGAGAGAAATCTCATTAAAGATACAAACTTTCTGCGAACTTGGCTTCGGAAAAGAGACTAGATTGTATGAGAAATAGTGTGAACGGGGTACAGAACTGGGACTTTCACAAACTGCAACCTGTCGGCGAAATAAAGACTCAATCCATCGGAAGAAAATCGACCCATCAGTGAAATAAACCCCACCGAGAGCTCAATCTATTGGATGAATATCAAGCAAAAGATAAAGGCATAACAAGTTGAATCACCTCGATATACACTCTACGTTCTTCTTATAGAACTTCCCATTTTGCTCTACCATGGACTTTAACCGGCTCATAAGACTGCACACTTCAAATTTTCACGTCAGATTTCAAATCCAGAGTGCAAAAACAGAAATTACTTCAGAAACTTACGCCTCGATCGGTTCATCGGAGATATCATCAGAACCCACTTCGCTCGCCTCTCTCTCCATATTTGGCAGAGAGCTTGTGAATCGCAAGGCTTTAGAAGAAGAAGGGCTCTCGTTTCGGACGCAGAAGAGCGCGCAAATCTGCTTTTGCGGGATATTGAGAAGCTTCCTCTTTTCCGAATTTAAAGTAGGGCAGCACCATGTCCGTTTAAATTCTTCCAACATCAAAAAGACAAAATTATCCCCAGTAATTCAATTACAATTTGAAGTGAGGCCCCGTGGCTTTTTTTACTTTCCTCTTTTTAGCTTTTTCATTTTTATGTGGGATTTAGCTGCAAAATTAAAAAACTTGGATGTCCTTTTTTTTTTTCTTTCATTGCGGGTGTCCCTTTTTTTTTTATTGTTAAATTTTACTTTCCCTTTTTTTTTTATTGTTAAATTTTACTTTCATAGAAGTTAGTTTCGTGGAAAGAGAAATTTCCAAGAAACTTAATTCTTTTCTATGTTGTCGAGTAAATTTATGAATCAATATTCAAGTGTAATCTAAATAAAATAAAAAAAAAACAATGTAACGTAAATAAATTTTTTCCACATAGTCACTTGTTTATGAACTTTCACTTCCATCTTTAAAGATTTTCCAAAATAACATCACAGGTTACCTTATTGACTATGAAACTTTTAAAGATGAAATTTAATTATATTAAGAATAAAACAAGAAATGTTAAAAAATGCTAAGACAACAATTTTTTTATTGAACAAGAATGTATTAATTACAAAATAATCTCAAAGAAAAAAAACTTGCAGATCGAATGTATTGGCCAAAAACATATAAATCTGAAATTCTTAGATCTATCGGTATCGGTACTAAGACCTGAAATTTCTTTTGCTAATTCATTGATGAGAAAAGGGGGGAGAAGCAGCATCAAGACAAAATTGAAATTTTCCTTTTTGAGCTTACTTTAGAGGCTACAAAACAACATTGAAAGTCGGCACCATCATAACTTAGCAGACTCCTAGATAGATTATGGTACTAACGTGCAGATTCCACTCACCGAATGTATCTTTGTTACTTTATTTAATTTTTATTTTTCTCAATGTACACTAATTACTAATTTTTATTTGAGTTAATATCATAAAAAAAAACTCAAAATTCATAAACTACCCTTATGCAGAAACCCAACTTTTGTTTTCTTTCGCCCCCAAAAGAAAAGGAAACCCTAAAAAAAAAAAAGAAACCCCTAGGAAAAGAAAGAAAGAAGAAAAGTTTTTTTTTTGTTCAATTTTTGACCTCGAGACCAAGAACAATCTCGAAAAATAGAACCCCTCTTGTGCGGCCGTATATTCAATGTGTGACCTCCTGAAAACTCTACGTGAACAACCATTTTGTAGGTTAAGGATTAGGTTTTTATTTTATTATTCAAATTAATATCCACGAATTTCTTTTCCACACGCAATATTACTTTTTATTTTCCACCATATCCTCTAGATTTCCTTTGCAAAAATGAATATTCTTCAATGATTTTTCAAAATTGCAATAGGATGTTTCTCAAATTTGAAATCTTGCAAAGATGAGTCTGCAAAATCTTCTCGAGGATATGAGCTTGAGCCAATTTGCTCTCTCCGCGAGCTTGCCAAATTAAAGTTTAGAACCACCAAGTCGAACCTATCCGTCATCAGTTCAATGTAAATGCACTTAAAATTATATGCTATGTAATTAATTAATTAATTAATTTTTTTATGGATTAAAAAATTAATCCCTAATTTTTTAATACAATAAATAAATAATTGGGTTACCAAAATTTAGATGTCAATATAGCTAGATCAAATGGGGTTTCACCTATGTCCTTTAAGCGTGTCCTTTAAGTAGTAGTCTAAGTCTAGAAACTTTCAATAATGCTAAGAGTTGATGATTGTGCTCATTTTGTTCTAACTACATATGGGTTGACAATCACTTGTGCATGTCTTATAACCAAACATCTACAAGAAAACCTCCGAGGCTCTCGAGTCATTTGATTATATCACGAGCAATGGTAAGACATGGTTATGATTATTTATGTGAAGTTACAACTGATTTCGATTTACCTTCCTCTCCAAGATGATTAATTTGTCTGGCAGCAAAAGAAGGTGATTGATAAGTTGCATGCTTTGCTCATTTGGTAGGAGGATGTAATTTTATATTTCTTCACTAGGAGGCAACAAATGCCTCTTCATCCTGTCTCTGTAACAGCTCATGTATACGACCCACGAGAGTGTTTGTCAGGCAAGACTACATATAAGTTATAACAGTAATTGCTGAATAAGTAGAGAGGGTCATCAAACCATTGTATGCAAGTTTCTAAATGATTGACGCCTAAGAGATTGTAGTTTATATGTGGAGATGAATGATGGAGCCAATCACATGATTTTTCTTTGGCATGTGATTTCTCCTTGGTACTATTTATTATTGCTATTATAGATGAAATTGAAATAGAGTACGTGGTATAAAAGCCATGCTGAATTGCTCACTGACAAAATATGCCATTTTTCTGTATGAGTGCATTATATGGCTTGGCTCTTCGATAATATATTTCCTTTCAGTCAATTTTATTGAAGGAATTCCATCTAGGGTTGTCGCAACCTTCCCGAGGATGAATTATTTAAAGAAGGCTATTGGATTATTAAGTCCGAAGACTTGGCACGGACCATCCTAAGTCTTACCAATCGCAACTTGACACTAAGAAATTAACTCATTTAAACATGTAATTATACTCAATTTGGAGCCGCTACTAACCAATTAGGGTTGGCTAGAAATCCAAGTAAAGTATAGGAGAATACTTTATTTTTACGAACCAGAGATTCAATAAGTCCGAGGACATAGTTACACTAGAAAAATCTAACGCCCTTTCGGCACCTTGTCATTTTTAATTTAAAAAAATATTTTGCAGGCAATCTCTTGATTAATTTTAACTTAAGCTACTAACATGCAAAAAATGTGGTCACGCAGTGCTTGAGAATCAATGAAATAACATTCAATCGACTGAAGTGATAAATTGTAAGAAATTATAAACTACAACTTAATTAAGGTCCACTCTCTAAAGAAAACTTACAAAAATGCTAATCAAAATGCATGCCCTAAACATGATTTCTAAATGACATAACACCTAATTTTTCTTTTTCTTTTAAAAAAATGTTAAATATATGCAATCTTAATTTAAATTTGATATGTATGAGTTTTACTTTAATGACATATGAGATGCAATTCATGTGACATAATTTAAATCATTACAATATGTGTGCAATCTAATTTACATAACCCTAAATATGCATGTATTATATGATATGGGATGTATGACGTGGTAATTCTATATGCATGTTATTTTTATGATTTTTAATAATTTTTTATTACATATATGCAACCTACACTAACAATGATGACATGAAATGGGATTAATTATGAACTAACTTATTAACTAACCAAATAAATGACTTTTGTTTTTTTTTTAAATGACTTAATAATTCTTTAAAAAAATAACATAATGATGCAATACTAATCTTTGGCTTTTTATTAAAAAACAACTACACGACGGGAATATTAAAGCATTAATCTATGACCCTCTAACTAAAGCGCAACATGTGGTATGCGCATTATGAAATCTATATAACCTAAATAACATTGTTTGTTCTTTTTTGTTTTATTAAAGGAAAATTAACCTAATCCTATATGAATCTAAAAAATCAAAATGCAAAGCTTTAAATATGAAATGCATATGGACCTAAGTATTTAAATTCAAGATATGACACATGATATGATATGTGATGTGCAAATAACACACCAAAATATGTTCTATTGAAAATTTATCAATATAAATCAATAACATATTATTTCAATGATGCAAAGCAATTCATGAATTTGTTATAAAAAAGTCGAAATAATAAAAAATTTAACCCAACGTCTCGTGGCTCAATATTTTTTATTATCATGATTTAATATGACAAATTTTCTAATTGGATAATAGATCAAAACAAATCAAGTTAGAATGAAAAAAGAAAAAAAAACTATGAAACCAAATATCTAAAAATTTACCTAGACTAACTCACGGTGGACTTGAAGAAATGGCGAGGAAGCAGTAATGGCTGAGCTGCGATGGTGGTTCGCCAAGGGTGATGGGTCCTGGTGGCCGGAGCTGGGGCTGTCCGTCGGAGGTCCGGCGAGGTAGACCTGCAGCAAAACAGAGGATCGCCTCGGCAATAGCTGATGGCGCAGCAAGGACAGCAGCAGGTCGTGCGGTGCGTCCGTCGGTTGCGGGGGACGCCGGTGAGAGGGCGACGGCAGGCAGATCAGCAGCGGGCAGGAGGGTCGCTGTGCGGAGGTGCAGTGGCGTCGGCAGCATGCTCACGGGTGCTGGTGCTCGGGCGGCGACGGAGCGGCTGCTGGCGTCAATGGCAAAGGAAGGCGCGACGCCGGTTAGGACCTGTTGGCGTCGCTTGGTTGCTGGGTCGAAGGGCGGCAAGGGGAAGCTCGGCAGCAAAAGTGCTCGGCGGGACACGGCAGTGTGGTTGGATCTCGGGCTGGAGGCGCGCGGTGGTCGCGAGCGTGGAGGAGTCGAGCAGGGGACGTGGCAGCTACTGGCGGCGATCGGCTCGGGCTTGCTGCTACGGCGGTGTTCGCACGATGGTGGTGCGGTGGCGGACGAGGGCGACGCCGTGTAGAGTAGAAGCGGATGATTGGCCGAGCAGATGCGGATGGGGGAAGAAGGTCAACAGTAGGGGTCTTGTCAACTTTTTTCTTTGTTTTTCTTTCTCTTTTCCTTCCCAATGACCGGTCACTTCCTCGCTTTCTTCCCTTTCTCTTTTTCACTTTTCTTCTTTTTTTCCTCAAAAACTGAAACCTCTTCTCTGTTTTATCTCTTTTCACTTTTCAATTTTTTTTGGCGAAAAGAAGCCCTTCCCTCTCTCCACTTTTTGACTTTTCACTTTTGCATTCTTTTTTCTTTCGACGAAGACGAAGAGAACCCCTTAACCGAAGCTTTGTATTCTTTATTTATAGAGGAAAGACTCGAGTTTGTTTTTGCAGGTGAAGATTTTCCGATATAATTGCACATATTCACTCAACTTTTCAACAAAAAAGTGGCTCCAAAATCACAACTGTTGCATTTTTGAATTCAAAGTTTTTTTTCAAAATTTCTCTCTATAATCAAAGATTATCTTTTATTTCTAAAAATGAATTTAAATTAAATGTCAACAAGGTTCTTGTCTATGATTGACATTGTTCTAATGGAATTAACTCCTAATGATGTAGATAGGTGGAACATGCATAATTTGGAAATTAGATGTAAGTATCATTGGATGATCGCAAAACGAATGCAATGGTACCTGCCTTTCAGATTGGCTTAATGGGTTTGTTTTGCTCAAATACGGCCATATGGTACTTGGCCCAAATATATAAAAGGTAGATGTGTTTATGCAATTCTCATCATAATGTGATCATAACATAAGTAAAATATAGCCATGAGATTGGATTGGCTTAAATTTTAGATTTGGTATGTCTAAGAAAGCTGAAACGTGATATACTGACTCATTGTAATGAACTGATATATGTAATGTGCTCTGGCCTGCTGAGGTGATTTCACCTTTCCTGTTGTCAAATGTGTTTTCTTTTGTTTCACGTGGTCATGCTGCAAAACAGGAGATTTTTTTTCTTGGGGGGAGTGTGAGAAAAAAAGGACGTAGGTTGATTTGCTGATAAGGCGATTTGCTATCTTTCAAATCCAATTTGGTTGTTTTGGTGTTTAAAATGTTGAATGCTCAAAGTTCATTATATTGGTATTGCTTTTCAAACATGTACAGAAGGTGGGTTTTTAGTGTCATCCGTCTATTTGCAATATTGAATGTTCAATAATGTTTTTCAGCTTGTTGTAAGAATCCTACTGTAGAACCGGCTGTATTGGTGCTTAGATTTACACATTCTGTGATTCCAGGTAATTTCAGCCTCACTGTGAAAATTACGGTAAAATACGCTGGAGCTGCTGCAATGTACTTTGTATCCAAGAGCCTGAACAAGAAGTACAATATTACTGACGAACGTGCTGCCCTACGATGCTGTGGAGATACGGGTTGATGCCTTAAACGGCGGGGAGTTCTTGGGTATGCACTCTAGAAGTGAAATAATAGTTGCTTGAAACATGCTTCTTTTAATAATTATATCAGTCTTTTTCTTATCTACTGAACTCTGTTGATAGATTGTGTATTACATATTTTCGGTGCATGTAGTGTAGTCATTTTGCATTCTGCAAGACTATTCTTAATTGTTCTCTCCAAGATTTGTAGTAGTTGGTAGTAATATAATTTGTCCGACGAATCATCATTTCACTTTGTAATAAATGTTGACCAGATGTTGACCAGCATGAAGGAAAGGAGGTGCTTTTATGTTACATAGAGGTGTTAAATGAGTGGGTTGGGTCGGGTTTGGGTTGGATCATTAATAGTCCAACCCAAATTGACCCATTAATCCATTTATGACCCATACATGCTTAATGTAAATTTTCCGACTCATACACAACTTAATACATACTTAACTTATACCCAACCCATTTAACTAAACTTAAAAAAGCTTATTTCTTATATATATGTTTAAAAAAATGGCATTACTAAAATAGTTTTATACAACACAAATTTAATGGACAATTTTTATAATTTAAAAAATATATATTTAAAAAAATGAATTTTAATTATTTTAATTATTTTTTAAATTTTTATTTAATTTTTAATTTTTCTTTTTTGTTCTTCTTCTTCTTTGGCCGGCCGCTGGCCACGACGACGGCCGACAGCCTCACCCGACACTAGCAAGTCTCGAGCTCGCTAGATCTAGCGAGGCGGAGGCCTCACCAATGGCCGGCGAGGCTTGAGCCTCGCCAGATCCGACAAGCTCGAGGCTCACCTGGCCGATCTCCGTGCCGGCGACCGAAGGAAAAGAAAGAAAAAAAGAAAATTAAAAGAAAAAAATAATTATAATTTCAGTTTTTATAAAAAAATTATTTTTATAAAGTTAAATAGAAAAAGAGAGTCTCTCTCAGTAAATGTATTCATTTTTAATGGGTTGATAAATGGGTCCGAGACCCATATATCTTAGCTTATTTAATTCCAAAACTCATTATGGGTGTTTTGAGAAATTAGGCTTGACCCATTAATGATCCATTTAACTAGAAATGGGTCCATAAATGAGTCAATGACCCATTTAACACCTATAATTTTACATACATGATTATTCAGTACAACTGAAACAATGGCCTCTCTTGTATATCAGCTGTTTAACTGGAAAGGGGGTAAGTTTTGCCATGACCCAAGTCCAAAGATATCTTACCAGCCTTCTTCTGGGCCGAAATTTATAGGAAACTTTCGATTGTTGATCCGGGCTCTAGATAAAGTTGAACCATTCTAATAGAAAAACGAAAAATGTGCGTGAGACCTAAAGGTTTAGTAGCTGGGACGGTCCTAAAATAGACACACCCATAAATTTGTACGGTCGGAATGATGAATGTACCATAGTGAGAGCCCTAAGTACGATCACTGACCAAACCTCTAGTACCCCATGGCTCCGCGAACCGGGGACATGGCTTGCATCTTGGACCAAGGGACTTCATTTTCATCTTTCGCCTCATTGAGAAACTTGAGAATCTCCAAGTTTCCGATCTCCATTGCCAAGTACGGTGGGCATTTGCTCTCCTTGTTCTCCGGATACACCGCTCTTGAGCCTCGACTCTGGAGGATACGGGTCAACTTGGAGTAACCATTCTTCACAGCCTCATGCAACGCGGTGTTCCCGCGTCGTTTGCCGTGTGCACAATGCTGCCACAGCCAAGGAGGAGCTCAGCCGAGCGGATCCTGCCAACTCTTGTTGCGACGTGGAGTGCGGCGTTCCCCTCGGTAGTTGGCCTCGGCTGCGAGCCACTTGTCAAGGATGACCTCGAGAAGGGCTCGGAGGATGCCGGCATTCTTGATACCCGCTGCGATGCAAAACAATGAGTTCCCGGAAGGACCCTGTATGTTCATAATGTCGGACAAAGAGACCCTCTCTTTGGTAGAATACTTTTCAGGGGCCTCAAATGAACTTGTTGACATTGCCTACTTTAACAACGGCGCGGAGCAGCAGAAACACACGTTATTTGAATTCTGCTTGAAGTTGTGTTCCATTCGCCGACTCTAGTGCTTTCGATCTGGCCCTTCTCTGCTCCCAGTTCATGATCACCAATAATTATGCTCACATGATCACCGTCCATCTTAAAACTCTGAAACTTGAATATCGTATTCTCCGAAGCTAGATGACGATTTGTTGAACTCTTTCGCGGTGTCTCTTCTCCAATATTGACTGCACAGCCACAACTTGGAGATAGTTTCTTCTTTAGCTGTCAGTAAACATCTTGTGGCCAAGAGCATTTCTTCGAAAAAGAAAATCTTTGGCGCTCGAAAACATCCACTGCAGAGTTCTTCCCTAAACATTCTACTGGATTCATATTAACAACACCGTTGGTGCAGACTACTCTAAGCAAGTAATTCCTGAACAACTATTGGTGCTGTGAAATTGCACAAGGCGTGAATTTAATATTCAGACGATTCGGAAGAACAAATGCAATTCTGTTTCGACCACAAAATGATTGTATTATCAAGTCTGTCTTTCTCAAATTAAGATGGATTTGCGAAAGGCATGTCATCTCCTGAGAGAAGTGTTCTGAGATAACAATTAACAGCAATGTAAGTACTGCTTGAAAATTTAAAGAAAACTAAACTACTTGGCTAGCAGTGGCAGAGCGAAGATTGTTTTTTAGTGAGGTCAATAAGCAAAATGCTAAGCTGTTTTTGAACGGGAAAATTTATACAGAATTCTGAAGTTTTGATCATCTATAAATTTGTAAACATCGACATTTAATTTTTTAACTTAAAAACAAATTTGATCCACAATCTTCATTTTTATTGAATATATTTCACGATTGAGCTAAATTACAACATACTTGTTACCTAACCGTACAAGTACTCTAAAACTAACTTAAGGGTGTCCTTTAAACGTAACGCGCACACAATGACAGCAAATTATATGCACATAAGAGTCACTAAACATAATTTTGCAAAACAATTCAGATCATAGCTCTTGCGCATGATTGAACTAGATCACACACCACAATTACATTATTGACATAATGTGGCCCAAAGCTCGAGTCTTGTTATTTGTGAATGACTGACTATGGGACACTAGTTAAATATACATGATAAAAAATGTTTCAATTTTCAATGCCTTCATTACACAATACAGAAATAGTGCAATGAAATCCATAAAACTTTTGTATGTGTCGTTGCCTAATAAATAACTCGAAGTACTCATTAATAAGATATAACTGAAAAATACCCTTCAGATTTAGCTCAATTGAATGTATAGTAACGTAAATTCAATGCTAATGAGAACCAAAATCACAATCACACAAAATGAAATTTTGAGAACTCAACCTCAAGTTTTATTATAATTAATTTTGTCCTAGTAACTTGAATTTATCTAGTTGGTTTTTAGGTTTGACCTTTTTTTTTTTTTTATTGTGTCGTGGGTTTTTAAAGTTTTTGTGAGGCTAATTTTGTTGTTCAAAAATATAGTTCATTGGAGTAAAAATATAGAAATTAGTGGGCTCAAATTTACGGACGGCCAATAATCAAAATATCTGCAATTTGACTAGGATAAATAGTCCATGCTACTGCCGACTGAAAATAAAGAAAATTAAAGCGTGAAACTGAAATTAAACTGCTGCAATCGAAAATGAAATTGTAATTTAAATTGAACTTGGAATCACAGCCAACTGGAATCTAATGGCCCTCAACTTATGACATTTAGTAAAACATGGAAATCATATTGACAGGATACACAGGGAGAGGAGAAGTGAAAAAAATAAAAATAAAATAAAAAGCTAAAAGTGAAATTGAAAAGGAAAGTCGAACAAAAATTCGGGAAAGTTCTAGCATAGTCGAGGGTGCCATCTTCTTCCACTTCTTAAAGTAATTTAAGATATTGAAGCTCTGCGACGATTTTCACCTCTTCCCATTAATTTCTTCACGTTCTTTATAGTCATTCCATCGACTCCATCTCGATCCTTACTGCTTATGACTTTCTATATATGTTTTGCTTTAGGTTTCCGTTGATCCTGAGGTGGTTACTTGTAATCCTCTTGTTCATTTAATTTTTGGGTCTTTTCTTAATGCAGTGCCGCTTTCGGTACCACATCAATGAAGAAACTGTTCAATCATTCATAAATCTATTATACGAATATCAATTTAGTCTTATACATTCTAATTTTACCAATGTAATTCTAAACATTCGCATAAAATTCTAATATAGTCATTTCGGCTAATTTTCGCTGGAAATCACTAATGCAACGTATGCTGCGTAGGACAATTGGCGATAATTGGATTATCGCATTAGTAATTTCTAGCAAAATTTTACCAGAAAGACTATATTGAAATTTCACACAAAAGTTTAAGACTAAATTGACAAAACTAAAAAGTTTATGACTAAATTGACATCTATACGATAAGTTTAGAACTGATTGGATAACTTTCTAAGCATCGATCAACACTACTAGTTCTCGAAAAAAAATTAAAGAATGACTCATTAGATATTTGCATTATTCAAATTGAGTAGAGTTGAGGTAGGTAATTAAGCACTTTTTGACAACGGTTTGTCATAACCGACCAAAAAAGAAAACGGTTTGTCATTCTTTATTAAGGTGGTGCATGAGGTTAGGCACAGACAAGTCTTATTTTCGGTAATCACCGTAGAGTAAACTTAAGCATTTTGTAGGGTGGCAAAATTTTAAATTAGGAAAATTTCAAAGTTGGAATATCAAGTCCAGAGTATCAAAATTAAAAGATCTTATTGTATTTAATTTGTGTTGCTACTATAATAGTTGAGGACATACACTTGCCCTTGTAATTGAATTCTTTTGTCACCAAAAACTGGTATCTTCCCATTTCGAAAGAAAAGAAAAACATTTCCAGGCTTCTGCACATTAGATAGATTCTAAATCACAAAGTACTTTTGAAACTTATTAGATTCTCAAATATTCACTTTTATTTAGAAGACTCACAACAGTCTACAGAAAAATAGTGGAATTTAACGCCAATAATTAGTTTAGATGTTCTATATTTGAACATTAGGTGTTTAGTAATCAAACACGAATGATTGTTCCTGCAAGACACTACCTTTATGCCGACATTTTGGCAATGAAAGGAAAAAGAAATCAGCAAAATTTCCAATGCAATATGTGTAGGTAGACAAAGGATTCTTGGTCGTGGTATCTACGTAATCTAATGCATGATATGGGGATGGAAATTGAAAGCAAAGACCAGGGATGGACCTTAATATCCTAATAACAAAGGGCATCTTCTTCTCTTTTTTCCCTCTTTGCTATGAATTTAATTTGATGTCTAGTTCTCAGATATGTTCTATGCAGGGATTAATTCTAGCTATCCACGAGCTTTTACCCCTGGCAGAACATAGAATCTGCACTAAACATATTCATGCGAATTGAAGGAAGAATCACAAAGGCACGTCTCAACAACATTGCCACCGCATCCATGCTTGAGGACATAAGAATCCATGGGATGAGAAGAATTCAAGTGAAGATGTCAGTTGCTGCTACATGGAATGGAGAGTATTGCCCCCGAGTCCATGAAATTAGAGGAAAGCAAGGCTGAAACTGAAAGCACTTATTGCCATGTGGATTGGAATGACAGAGTAGGTTATGGAGTGAAGTACAAACTAAACAAGTTTGTGATTAACATGCAAAAGCAAAATTGCCCTCGGAGATCGAGGGACACACCCGGTATACGATGTTCTCATGCAATTTGTGCCATACATTTCAAGCGAGAGGAACCTGACAAGTGTATATCCAACTGCGACAAGAAGGAGAAGTAGATACAAACATGTTTGTTCACCTTGGAGCCTGTGAATGATGAGGTTTATGTTCATGTGAATGGTATATGATCCCCCTACTAGAAGGTAATTCGACAATAATGGTTATATGATTCTCCTACTAGAAGGTAATTCGACACTTCTGTTATTATCCAGTATTATTTTTTTTTGATATCTAGAAATTTATTTGTTTAAAAAATTAATCCAGAAAAATCGACATTAATGTTTCCTGACAAAGGATGTGCAATCCAATTCTATCACGAGAGTAACCGACACGGTCAGATTACATCCCTATCAAGGCAAGACATATATCCGTTTTTGACAGAGCTACTTAAAATAAAACTTAAGTTCCAAAGTTAACGTGAAATCTCTCCATTGATATGCCAAATATATTTGGCAAAGAGTCGCTTAAATAAAACTTAGGCTCCGACGTAGGGATGCCAAATATAGATAGCTTCATAACAGGGTACATAATTTCATGCACGTCTTCTCAGATTTTCAATCCTCGCCATCTCTCTTTCACCATCCACATATGGATCCGCAAGATCTTCGATGACTTCAAGAGGGTAGTCAGGCAGTCGCGGCTTGCTGCCAAGTTGTTAACAAAGGCGTTTATTTTTTTTGCAATTTATGGATCAACCTTCTAACACTAAATATGCCAGCTCTCCAGAGTATGAACACAAACTTACCGGTAAGGGCAATGTGAAGACCCAAGATAACGAAGAGGGCAGTGCTTCCAGCGATCAAGGCAACAATGGCGATCCAAATACGTTTGCTTACGGTCACATAGACACCCGCCATGAAGGCCAGAGTCATTGTGCTAAGAGCTGTGACCACTGGTGGCCTTGAAAATTTAAGGACACGAACCGCGTCACTCTCCGCCCAATGAAGGATTGCTACGGCAATTATGGCAATTAATGAGCTGTACAAGCTGATGGTGTTGCAGATCACGAAGACGTCGTACATGGGTTTATTCAACAGTGTAGCATATCCTGCATCTGATCCAGGGCCATTATATCCTCCAGGAACGGAAAATCCAGCAGCAAATGTCGCAGCAGAATGAGTGTCGCCACGAGCATACGGGTTTCGGCCATGCCCTTCAGTCTTTCCAATTGCTCAGGCTCCAAAGCTCCCCCCGTGTCTGAGCCTTTTGGCTGGGAAATTGCTTTGTAAACGCTTTTGGGTGCTCCAGCAGCTCGTAAGATACCGTATATATAATTCTGGTGAAGCGTAATAGAAAAAGAAAATGACCGTTATTATCAATGAAATGGACTAATAATCAAAGATATAGGATTAAAATAAAATGAAACTCATCTCTAGCTATACACAGGATTGCAAATGCCATTCTTTTCTGAGCTTACTGTACAAACTTAATTCCAGTCGATGACTCCTGAGGGAGTTTATCGGGTCAAAATGGACTCTATTTCCTTTCGTCTCTCTCAGAAAGGAAGTAGCTAAAACAACAGTGAAAAACAAAAGCAGATAAATTGTTAATCCATTCTGTAGATACCATTACCTCAGGTCGTCGACCAAATAGGTTTGGTTGCTCATCCGCAATATCTCGAGCCGTCAAGTTGTTGTCGTTTATGAGCTTAAGATCAACTTTACCGTGAAAAACAAGACGCGAAAGAACGATGTATTGCAACTGCAATGTGGCCACATGTAGAGGCGTATTTCCTTCTGTGTCTTTTGCATTTATAAGCTTCTCAAGCTTGGGCTCTGCGAGTGTGTGATCCACTACGTCAACCTTTCCATACTTTGCCGCAATGTGAAGTATATTTTGCCCTTCCTTGCGATCTAGCAACTCTTCCGGATTTGGCCAATGTTGAAGTAGCTTTCTCATTGTTTTGAGATGACCCATCTTACATGCAACATGGATCGGAAGATAGCCCTCATTGTCAAACTCAAAGGCGCTCCAAGCAAACTTGTCGACCAAGAAATTGACTCCCTCAACGTAATCCATTAATGTTGCCAGATGGAGGGGAGTACCACCTCCAGCATCTTTTAAATTAAACAGATCTTCATTCTGCTCTGACATCTCTTTCAGCATAACTACATTGTTAGAGAGCGGGAAAAGAATGAATTTGTGTCATGCTCATGACCAAGGGTCTAGTGACTTTACCTTTTGACAATTATATTTTTCTTAAGAGAAAACAAATATGCGATATTACATGGACTACACAATTGAATGGACTACACAATTGAAATCCTTACTTTTGGGGGATAAATCAGTATAGACATTAGAGAATGCTTCCAATTATAGAGACATTCATTTCCAAGAAGTAGTTTACCACACCGGGAGTAATCAAGGACAGGCATGGCATGAGTCTCTTCCTGTTTTAGAAAAGGTCTTTGACAATTAAATAAGTAGTATAGTATCTACAAAGGCTTATACCATGGGTATCGACTTCTGAAGTATTCGATTAATGACATTCTTTAGGGGGTAAGTCTTGCTACGACCCAAGTCCAAACATATCGTAACCGCCTTCTTTTGGGACAAAATTTATGAGAAGTTTTCAATAATCGATGGAATCTCTAGACAAAGTCAAACAATTATAGAAGATCAAAAACTGTGAATGAGAGTTACAGGTTGAACGGCTAGTATGGATCCAAAGTAGACACGCGTATACAAACAACGTAAATAGTCCGACTAATAAATTTACCCAAGTGAGAACCGTCAGTATAATCACTAACCTATCTTTTTGTGAATCACGGCTCCGTGAACCGGCGACATGCCTTCATTCTGGGAGGGAATAACCTGCCCTACCACATTTTCCATCAAATACTTGAGACCATCCAAGTCCCCCATCTCTACTGCCAAGTACAGCGGGCACTTGCCCCCCTTGTTCTTTTTATACACCGATTTCGAGCCCTGGCGCAGGAGCAGGCGGGTCAAGTCGTGGCAACTGTTCTTCACAGCCTCATGCAATGCCGTGTTTCCTGTGTAGTTTTCCATGTCTAGAATACTGCCGTCGTACCTAAGTAGGAGCTTGGCCGTGCGGATTCTGCCCTTTCTTGCCGCAACGTGTAGTGCAGTGTCCCCTTGGTAGTTCACCTTAGTGGCGAGCTGGTTGTCATGGATGACCTCGAGGAGGGCTTGGAGGATGTCGGCCGTCATTAAAATGTTGGACAAGCAGACACCCACTTTGTGGGAATATGCTTTGAGGGCTTCGATGAACTTGTCCACGTCTCCATCTTCCGCGGCGGCCTGTAGCTTTGGATTCAAATGAAATTTGAATTTTGCTTGGCGGCGGGTTTCGTTGACCGACTCTGGTGCTCTCAATCTGGCCCTTGTCGGCTCCCATTCATAATCAGCAATATCTACTCTCGCGATATGGCTATCCATCTTATAACTCTGAAATGCGAATGTCGTCTTCGGTAAAGTAAGACGATAGTCTGTTAGAACTCTTATTGCTGTGTCTCTTTTTCTAAGATTAAATACACGATAAAATATTCGGTATTCCTTGAGTGCCTCTTTAGACAAATCACTCATGGGTTGTCGGCACAGGCCAAATCAATTCATTTTCTTATTTAAGATGTAATTATCAAATAAGATCCGCTTGACAAAAACTTGGTTGGACTAAATCTGCAAAGTTCATAATTTTGCCCATCATCTAACTTTATTCATAAACCACAAACGAGGCTTCAAATTTCTTTTCCGTTTCTTCTCTCATTTATATGATACATATTCTCCTTCTAGTCTCGACCCACCTTGCACAAAGTTACTATACCGGACCTAGCATGGTACATGACTGAGCCCCATCCTAACTTGAACAAAAATCACGAACAAACTTCGAATATCATTATGAGTTGCTCCCTCTGTATAGTACATACGGTCCTTTTATTCTTTACTTCGAAGGAAAAAATATCGGTTGTCGGCACAGGCCAAATCAATTCATTTTCTTATTTAAGATGTAATTATCAAATGAGATCTACTTTACAAAAACTTCGTTGGACTGAACCTGCAAAGTACATAATTATTCCCGTCATCTAACTTTATTCATAAACCACAAACGAGGCTTCGAATTTCTTTTTCGTTTCTTCTCTCATTTGTATGATACATATTCTCCTTCTAGTCTTCACCCACTTTGCACAAAGTTACTATACCAGACCTGGCATGGTACATGACTGAGCCCCATCCTAACTTGAACAAAAATCATGAACAAACTTCAAATATCATTATGAGTTGCTCCCTCTATATAGTACATACGGTCATTTTATTCTTTACTTCGAAGGAAAAAATATCGGTTGTCAGCATAGGCCAAATCAATTCATTTTCTTATTTAAGATGTAATTATCAAATGAGATCCACTTTACAAAAACTTGGTTGGACTGAACCTGCAAAGTACATAATTATTCCCGTCATCTAACTTTATTCATAAACCACAGACGAGGCTTTGAATTTCTTTTTCATTTCTTCTCTCATTTGTACGATACATATTCTCCTTCTAGTCTTCACCCACTTTGCACAAAGTTACTATACCGGACCTAGCATGGTACATGACTAAGCCTCATCCTAACTTGAACAAAAATGACAAACAAACTTCGAATATCATTATGAGTTGCTCCCTCTCTATAGTACATATGGTCCTTTTATTCTTTACTTCGAAGGAAAAAATATCGGTTGTCGGCACAGGCCAAATCAAATCATTTTCTTATTTAAGATGTAATTATCAAATGAGATCCACTTTACAAAAACTTCATTGGACTAAACCTGCAAAGTACATAATTATTCCCGTCATCTAACTTTATTCATAAACCACGGACGAGGCTTCGAATTTCTTTTTCATTTCTTCTCTCATTTGTACGATACATATTCTCCTTCTAGTCTTCACCCACTTTGCACAAAGTTACTATACCGGACCTAGCATGGTACATGACTGAGCCTCATCCTAACTTGAACAAAAATGACAAACAAACTTCGAATATCATTATGAGTTGCTCCCTCTCTATAGTACATATGGTCCTTTTATTCTTTACTTCGAAGGAAAAAATATCGATTGTTAGCACACGCCAAATTAATTCATTTTCTTATTTAAGATGTAATTATCAAATGAGATCCACTTTACAAAATCTTGGTTGGACTGAACCTACAAAGTACATAATTATTCCCGTCATCTAACTTTATTCATAAACCACAAACAAGGCTTCGAATTTCTTTTTCGTTTCTTCTCTTATTTGTACGATACATATTCTCCTTCTAGTCTTCACCCACTTTGCACAAAGTTACTATACCAGACTTGGCATGGTACATGACTGAGCCCCATCCTAACTTGAACAAAAATCATGAACAAACTTCAAATATCATTATGAGTTGCTCCCTCTGTATAGTACATACGGTCCTTTTATTCTTTACTTCGAAGGAAAAAATATCAGTTGTCAGCATAGGCCAAATCAATTCATTTTCTTATTTAAAATGTAATTATCAAATGAGATCCACTTTACAAAAACTTGGTTGGATTGAACCTGCAAGGTACATAATTATTCCCGTCATCTAACTTTATTCATAAACCACAAACGAGGCTTGAATTTCTTTTCGTTTCTTCTCTCATTTGTACGACACATATTCTCCTTCTAGTCTTGACCCACTTTGCACAAAGTTACTATACCGGACCTGGCATGGTACATGACTGAGCCCCATCCTAACTTGAAGAAAAATTATGAACAAGCTTTGAATATCATTATGAGTTGCTCCCTCTGTATAGTACATACGGTCCTTTTATTCTTTACTTCGAAGGAAAAAATGTGAGAGAAGAGGGAAAGAGTAAAAGGAGAGAGAGAGAGAGAGAGAGAGAGAGAGAGAGAGAGAGAAGTGAGAAGAGAGTAAAGGGAGTAGGTATACTGTGGAGAGGGGTTGGAAAAAGAAAGAAGTTCGTAACACTGTTTGCGATTTTTCTGAAGCCAGAAGTAGGAAATATTCGTTTACTGGGCAGGGTTCGATTCAAGCAACTTTGTGCAAATGGGTTACACTTGACATTTACATCGTAAATGAAAATTAAATGAATTGGGCTGAGTTTCCTAATGAACGGATTTGCAAAAATCTCTTCGGGCACTCTAGGTACCCAATATTTTCTCTAAATGCAGAAGAAATTGACTTCCTCATGACTTTTAGCTGCAACTTTCAACACCTCAACGCCTATCAATCTCCCCTTGCAAAAGGCAAACATTTTCTCATTCCCCATCTTTAACTTTATAAAGAATATCAACTCCGGAACCACCCATTGAGGTGGCGTCGCTAGAGTGAGCGCTCTCCCCCTCATGAAGGGGAGGCGTTCGAATCCCAGGCATCGCACTGACGCCTTGCCCAGGGGCATGTGGTGGTGGTTTCCACATGTCCTCCCTAGGATTGGCCCGCCGGTTGACGGCTTACGAGTCTCTGGATCACAAAAAAAATAATATATATATATATATATATATATATATATATATATATATCAGCTCCGGCTAACCAAAATTGATTGTATGGATTGAATTGACATAAATGCAAAAAAGCTTAAAATTGAATTAGCCAAAAAAAATTCATGACTAAATTGATCAATTTTTTTGATAATTCTCCTTAGCAATGATAACTAGATCGCTTTGTTGCGAAAATTGATCAAGAGCTACATCAAAATTGTAAGTGAAATTTTAGAACTAAATTGATAAAATTAAAAAGTTAAAATACTAAATCGACATTTCTATAATATGTTATATGATTGATTAGGCAATTTCCCTTGCAAAAACTTTCTGCACATAATATATATGTTTTTCTTAAGGCGTGACAAATGCGTGCAGATCATCCTATCCACGTTCCTTGAATAAGGCAGGTTTCACCCATAGGATGACCGCAACGACATTGTGATCGAATGATTTTAACGTTCAATTGAAGGGCTTCTATTTTGCCAAAAATTTGAAAGCAATTATGGGGATTTCGTGACAATCACTTTATCAGTCTGGGAAAAAAAATGGTCAATAATACCTCGATGCAAATAATTAACAAGGTAAAGCAAGAAGGTAAAGAGGTGGGACGCTTGGAGTGGCAAGTGATTAATCAAACCAGTTTGATGCAAACCCTTTTCTTATTGGGAGCCTTCATATGCCTAAACGCAACATCTGTAACATTTGATCCCTCGAACTTCATTCAATTCAGCAAAGTAATAAATAGATCTGGGAGTTCATCCTAAAGGGTATTTGGCTTTCTCCAGCTCACATTTTATCTCTCGGTCTGTTGAGCTGCTAAATTAGAATCTAAGAAGGCCTCTGATTGACGCCTCCTAATCAGTGTGTTATCTTCACTTGGCAGATTTCTACTAAATGCCTATAGTATAAAGGAGAAGGATGCGAGTCGTTGAATGTCCGGTTAAATAATCAGCTGACCGTTCAAAAGTTGCATAGGACCGGACAAGAATACTTAAGTTGCAGGTAAGTTGCAGGTAAAGCAAACACGGTCCTCATAAGATTTAACTATTGCCAGCAAAAGAATACAGAATCTTCACTTACGGAGGCACAAGATTGGACTTCTACAGCAAGTAACAAGCTCAACAGAATACGAATTGTGTGCACCTTTCATTTTATCAAATTAGTCCAACCCCACAGAGCTGACTCGCATGCCGCCATTGTCCCATCTAGCTAATTCGAACAACTTAGATCAGCTGGCGGTTGCAATAATCTTTCTACTCTGCATATGGTACTAGTACAGTCAATCATATCATGAATGCTAGGCTAATATGAGCGCCATTTTCTAATGCTAATAGAACAAGTTAATTCCTTGTTGGGAAAGAAAGGGCACAATAGCAAACAGAAGGAGAAACGTGTGCCACCATTGCTCAATTGCCTTGCAACAAGAAATGAGTCTAGCCCTAAATCTTCACGTTGAAAGACATGGAAGAATGTCTGGTGTTGTGCTCCAAGCAAAAGTATATCAGGCACCACCGTAATTACATATTTACATGTCCAACAGTAGACGTGCAAAGTAAGAGATTATACAATTTCATTTTCTTATTTATAATGTATGATAGCTTGTTCATGTTGGCAAACCCAAAATCTTCATGTCGAAAGACCTGAAAGAATGTCTAGCGTTGTGCTCCAACCACAATTATATTAGGCACTACCTTATGGTGGGAACCTGAAGCAAAGTGTCTGCACCAAAATTTTGAATTCCTCATGAATCTGCATTCCAAAAAGAAGGTCCATATGTACCCGTTATAGTGCACATGCACAGAACTGACTCAAAAAATGTAACCCATATTTTGAACAAATGACTTACCTCTTCTTGTATTTTCAAGGACTTATCCAGTTTGGCGACCTTATCAGCAATTGCAGATATCATAGACTTCTCCTTCTTTCCTGTTATGAGCAAGTAATAGACTTAGTATGACAGCAATAAATTATCAGGCGAGTTTGATTCAGTTTTAAGGGATCGAAATTAATAGAAGAGAATCTGAACTCACTTATTTGTTCATATTGCGTGACAAGCCTTTCCTTCTCCTCCTCAAATTTGGAAAAATATCTATGGAAGCAAACAAATGACGATATGATGGGGAAAGGACATGGCCAACATAACCAAATATGCCATCAGACTAGCCAACAACATCCTATTGGGAAAAACTCAAAGAAAACACAATCATGGTCATTAGGTATATTTCTTTTAAGATGAAGGTGCATATGTTACAAGATAATTTATTAGGGAAATATACAGTTTTTCAAGCATTCTCTCAAATTGTGAAACCTTATCTCTATCTACATTTTCATTGTATTAGTAAGATCCCAATGTACATGATTTTTGCCTATAAACAACTTGCAACCAATAAAGTTACCATCTAAAGCCTGCAGAGGGGCTTGCTGATGAGAAGCTTTATCCTCGCAAAACTTCTCGTTAAGTTCATGGAACTTGACGGATGCATTCCCGACACTATTTTCACACTGCAAATCATCAACGCATCAAGTGAATTCTCTCTAGGAAAAAATCACGTCACCAAGGTAGACCTTGTTCAAAAGAATAAAAATATTATATTTTCCCTCACTTACTTCTCCGAAACTCTGTTGAAGTAACTCCACAAGAGATTGACTACATAAAGAACGTATTCATTAGATATAAACATTATACCGAAGCAAAGTTAACAAATTGCATGCATCGATTTGAATTTACCTGTTCTTCTCATGTTCTGACTTCAATTCATCATACATTGACTTGATCTGAGACATCAAACTATCCGGCCAAGGACAAATAGCAAGAAAGTGATAATTAAGAAACGATCATTATAAAATGATCAGGGGAAACCTCAAGAAAAAAGAGTTCAATATACCGATGCAAAAAGAGTTTTTGTCATTGGAATAGAACATGTATCGGCTTAATTAATTAAACAACCCTATGCAAATTGAACAAATATGGTAACCCATGATTAAGCTAATATAAGCGTATGAGAAAGCTGGTGGAGCCATTTAAGCCTCAATCAAGGGTGTCTTTTTTATCAAATGATAGGTATAAAGAAAAAGCCAGGCGATCATGCTCTCACACGATATCTGAATCCGAGAAGAAAATGAAGCAAAGGATTCAGTATTCTCCGAAGATTAAGTTATCAGCATGCTTATTATCGAGTATTCAACTAGTGGAGTCTGATTCAGCCTGCAAAGGGAAAGATAAGAACAAGCATCCCGGACAGCAATAGATAAAATCTCGAGAGTATGCTCAATAAAGAGCAATGCAAACATGATGTCTATTGAAAGCTGAATTGATTCAACACTTGAGCTCTTAAGCTTAATCAGAACAAAATTTCACCGCACTCGCCGACTAACATAATGAACCAACATGCATTCAACTTTACCAGTCACTTAATACTGACAATACTGATAAACTCTGAACAACTAGTAAATTAAATCATCAGTTAACTCGACAAGTTTTATAGAAGTTACGTATCAACAATATCAGTAAAATTTGATAGGCACGGTTAGAATTCAAATCTCAACTGGTCAAGCTAATTTCATTGATGAAAGCTGCCGTGGGACAAGCACCTGTGACGTAGTAGATTCAGAGACTAAAATGCACCAACAGCCAGCAAATGTTTGAGCGAGAGAAGATTTTCTCTCAGGATTTGGATGGGATTTCCAAAGTATCCATCGGATTGTTCCAGACAACTTTTGGGGGCCATATTTCTTTTGATTCTGTATAACTTTTCGAGAGAAATCTCATCAAAAGTACAAACTTTCTATGAACTTGGCTTCGGAAAAGAGACTAGATTGTATAAAAAAAAATACATACACGTCTTCTTGGATGGTATGGGTTGCCCTAAGAAGAACAAAACCGTGAGAATTTAGTGTCCAAAGCAGACATTATGTGTACAGTGAAAATCGGGTCTTTACAATTTGGGTGGGATTTCCAAAGACAACTTTTGGGGGCCATATTTCTATTGATTCTATCTAACTTTTCGAGAGAAATCTCATTAAAGATACAAACTTTCTGCGAACTTGGCTTCGGAAAAGAGACTAGATTGTATGAGAAATAGTGTGAACGGGGTACAGAACTGGGACTTTCACAAACTGCAACCTGTCGGCGAAATAAAGACTCAATCCATCGGAAGAAAATCAACCCATCAGTGAAATAATCCCCACCGAGAGCTCAATCCATTGGATGAATATCAAGCAAAAGATAAAGGCATAACAAGTTGAATCACCTCGATATACACTCTACGTTCTTCTTATAGAACTTCCCATTTTGCTCTACCATGGACTTTAACCGGCTCATAAGACTGCACACTTCAAATTTTCACGTCAGATTTCAAATCCAGAGTGCAAAAACAGAAATTACTTCAGAAACTTACGCCTCGATCGGTTCATTGGAGATATCATCAGAACCCACTTTGCTCGCCTCTCTCTCCATATTTGGCAGAGAGCTTGTGAATCGCAAGGCTTTAGAAGAAGAAGGGCTCTCGTTTCGGACGCAGAAGAGCGCGCAAATCTGCTTTTGCGTGATATTGACAAGCTTCCTCTTTTCCGAATTTAAAATAGGGCAGCACTATGTCCGTCTAAATTCACCCAACAACATTAAAAAAAAAAAAAAATCATCCAACATGAAAAAGACAAAATTATCCCCAGTAATTCAATTACAATTTGAAGTGATGCCCCCATATTTGTTACTTTCCTCTTTTTAGCTTTTTCATTTTTATGTGGGATTTAGTTGCATAATTAACATTTTGGATGTCCATTTTTTTTTATTGCGGGTGTCCCTTTTCTTTTTATTGTTAAATTTTACTTTAATAGAAGTTAGTTTTGTGGAAAAGAGAAATTTCCAAGAAACTTAATTCTTTTACATGTTGTCAAGTAAATTTATGAATCAATAATCAAGTGTAATCTAAAAAAAAATTACAACATAAATAAAAAAATTTCACATAGTCACTTGTTTATGAACTTTCACTTCCATCTTTAAAGATTTTCCAAAATAACATCACAGTTTACCTTATTGACTATGAAACTTTAAAAGATGAAATTTAATTATATTAAGAACAAAACAAGAAATGTTAAAAAAATGCTAAGACAACAATTTTTTTATTGAACAAGAATGTATTAATTACAAAATAATCTCAAAGAAAAAAACTTGCAGATCGAATGACTCATTTATTGGCCAAAAACATATAAATCTGAAATTCTTAGATCTATCGGTATCGGTACTAAGACCTGAAATTTTCTTTTGCTAATTCATTGATGAGAAAAGGGGGAGAAGCAGCATCAAGACAGAATTGAAATTTTCCTTTTGAGCTTACTTTAGAGGCTACAAAACAAGATTGAAAGTCGGCACCATCATAACTTAGCAGACTCCTAGATAGATTATGGTACTAACGTGCAGATTCCACTCACCGAATGTATCTTTGTTAATTTGTTTAATTTTTATTTTTGTCAATGTACACTAATTACTAATTTTTATTTGAGTTAATATCATAAAATAAAAAAAACTCCAAATTCATAAACTACCCTTATGCCGAAACCCAACTTTTGTTTTCTTTCGCCCCCAAAAGAAAAGAAAACCCTAAAAAAACCAAAAAGAAACCCCCTACGAAAAGAAAGAAAGAAGAAAAGTTGTTTTTTTTTTTGGTTGAATTTTTGACCTCGAGACCAAGAACAATCTCGAAAAATAGAACCCCTCTTGTGCGGCCGTATATTCAATGTGTGACATCCCGAAAACTCTACGCAAACAACCATTTTATAGGTTAAGGATTAGGTTTTTATTTTATTATTCAAATTAATATCCACGAATTTCTTTTCCACACGCAATATAACTTTTTATTTTCCACCATATCCTCTAGATTTCCTTTGCAAAAATGAACATTCTTCAATGATTTTTCAAAATTGCAATAGGATGTTTCTCAGATTTGAAATCTTGCAAAGATGAGTCTGCAAAATCTTCTCGAGGATATGAGCTTAAGCCAATTTGCTCTCTCCGCGAGCTTGCCAAATTAAAGTTTAGAACCACCAAGTCGAACCTATCCGTCACCAGTTCAATGTAAATGCACTTAAAATTATATGTTATGCAATTAATTAATTAATTAATTTTTTTAGGGGTTAAAAAATTAATCCCTAATTTTTTAATACAATAAATAAATAATTTGGTTACCAAAATTTAGATGTCAATACACCTAGATCAAATGGGGTTTCACCTGTGTCCTTTAAGCGTGTCCTTTAAGCAGTAGTCTAAGTCTAGAAACTTTCAATAATGCTAAGAGTTGATGATTGTGCTCATTTTGTTCTAACTACAGATGGGTTGACAATCACTTGTGCATGTCTTATAACCAAACATCTACAAGAAAACCTCCGAGGCTCTCGAGTCATTTGATTATATCACGAGCAATGGTAAGACATGGTTATGATTATTTATGTGAAGTTACAACTGATTTTGATTTACCTTCCCCTCCAAGATGATTAATTTGTCTGGTAGCAAAAGAAGGTGATTGATAAGTTGCATGCTTTGCTCATTTGGTAGGAGGATGTAATTTTATATTTCTTCACTAGGAGGCAACAAATGCCTCTTCATCCTATCTCTGTAACAGCTCATGTATACGACCCACGAGAGTGTTTGTCAGGCAAGACTACATATAATAGTAATTGCTGAATAAGTAGAGAGGGTCATCAAACCATTGTATGCAAGTTTCTAAATGATTGACGCCTAAGAGATTGTAGTTTCTATGTGGAGATGAATGATGGAGCCAATCACATGATTTTTCTTTGGCATGTGATTTCTCATTGGTACTATTTATTATTGTTATTATAGATGAAATTGAAATAGAGTCCGTGGTATAAAAGCCATGCTGAATTGCTCACTGACAAAATATGCCATTTTTCTGTATGAGTGCATTATATGGCTTGGCTCTTCGATAATATATTTCCTTTCGGTCAATTTTATTGAAGGAATTCCATCTAGGGTTGTCGCGACCTTCCCGAGAGTGAATTACTCAAAGAAGGCCATTAGATTACTGAGTCCGAAGACTTGGCACGGACCCTCCCAAGTCTTACCAATCACGACTTGACACTAAGAAATTAACTCATTTAAACATGTAATTATACTCAATTTGGAGTCGCTACTAACCAATTAGGGTTTGTTAGAAACCCAAGTAAAGTATGAAAAAAAATACTTTACTTTTGCAAACCAGAAATTCAATAGATCCGAGGACATAGTTATGCTAGAAAAATCTAACACCCTTTCAGTATCTTATCATTTTAATTTAAAAAAATATTTTGCAAACAGTCTTGATTAATTTTAACTTAAGCTACTAACATGTAAATGGTGGTCATACAAGTGCACAATCAATGAAATAACATTCAATCGATTGAAGTGATAAATTGTAAGAAATTATAAACTACAACTTGATTAAGGTCCACTCTCTAAAGAAAACTTACAAAAATGCTAATCAAAATGCATGCCCTAAACATGATTTCTAAATGACATGACACCTAATTTTTCTTTTTCTTTTAAATGTTAATTATATGCAATCTTAATCTAAATTTGATATGCATGAGTTTTACTTTAATGACATATGAGATGCAATTCATGTGACATAATTTAAATCATTACAATATGTGTGCAATCTAATTTATATAATCATAAATATGCATGTGCTATATGATATGGGATGTATGACATAGTGATTCTATATGCATGTTCTTTTTATGATTTTTTAATAATTTTTATTACCTATATGCAACCTACACTAACAATGATGACATGAAATGGGATTAATTATGAACTAACTTATTAACTAACCAAATAAATGACTTTTGTGTTTTCTTTTTTTTTTTAAAAATGACTTAATAATTTTTTTAAAAAATAACATAATGATGCAATACTAATCTTTGGCTTTTTATTAAAAAACAACTACACGACGGGAATATTAAAGCACGAACCTATGACCCTCTAACTAAAGCGCAACATGTGATATGCACATTATGAAATCTATATAACCTAAATAACATTTTTTGTTCTTTTTCGTTTTATTAAAGGAAAATTAACATAATCCTATATGAATCTAAAAAATCAAAATGCAAAGCTTTAAATATGAAATGCATATGGACCTAAAATATGTGATGTGCAAATAACACACCAAAATATGTTCTATTGAAAATTCATCAATATAAATCAATGACATATTATTTCAATGATGCAAAGCAATTCATGAATTTGTCATAAAAAAAATTGAAATAATAAAAATCTAACCCGACGTATCACGGCTCAATATTTTTTATTATCATGATTTAATATGAAAAATTTTCTAATTGGGCAATAAATCAAAACAAATCAAGTTAGAATGAAAATAATAAATAAATAAAAATTATGAAACCAAATATCTAAAAATTTACCTAGACTAACTCACGGTGGACTCGAAGAAATGGCGAGGAAGCAGTAATGGCTGAGCTGTGATGGTGGTTCGCCAAGGGTGATGGGTCCTGGTGGCCGGAGCTGGGGCTGTCCGTCGGAGGTCCGGCGAGGTAGACCTGCAGCAAAACAGAGGATCGCCTCGGCAGTAGCTGATGGCGCAGCAAGGACAGCAACAGGTCGTGCGGTGCGTTCGTCGGTTGCGGGGGAAGCCGGTGAGAGGGCGACGGCAGGCAGATCAGCAGCGGGCAGGAGGGTCGCTGTGCGGAGGTGCAGTGGCGTCGGCAGCAAGCTCACGGGTGCTGGTGCTCGGGCGGAGACGGAGCGGCTGCTGGCGTCAATGGCAAAGGAAGGTGCGACGCCGGTTAGGGACCTGTTGGCGTCGCTTGGTTGCTGGGTCGAAGGGCGGCAAGGGGAAGCTCGGCAGCAAAAGTGCTCGGCGGGGCACGGCAGTGTGGTTGGATCTCGGGCTGGAGGCGCGCGGTGGTCGCGAGCGTGGAGGAGTCGAGCAGGGGACGTGGCAGCTACTGGCGGCGATCGGCTCGGGCTTGCTGCTACGGCGGTGTTCGCACGATGGTGGTGCGGTGGCGGACGAGCGGCGACGCCGTGTAGAGCAGAAGCCGATGATTGGCCGAGCAGATGCGGATGGGGGAAGAAGGTTAACAGTAGGGGTCTTGTCAACTTTTTCTTTGTTTTTCTTTCTCTTTTCCTTCCCAATGACCGGTCAAAAACTGAAACCCTCTTCTCTGTTTCCTCTCTTTTCACTTTTCAATTTTTTTGCCGAAAAGAAGCCCTTCCCACTCTCCACTTTTTGACTTTTCACTTTTGCTTTCTTTTTTCTTTCGACGAAGACGAAGAGAACCCCTTAACCGAAGCTTTGCATTCTTTATTTATTGAAGAAAAGACTCAAGTTTGTTTTTGCAGGGGAAGATTTTTCGATATAATTGCACATATTCACTCAACTTTTCAACAAAAAAGTGGCTCCAAAATTACACAATTGTTGCATTTTTTAATTCAAAGTTTTTTTTTTTTTCAAAATTTCCCTTTACAATCAAACATTATCTTTTATTTCTAAAAATGAATTTAAATTATGTGTCAACAAAGTTTCTTGTCTAGACATTGTTCTAATGGAATTAACTCCTAATGATGTAGATAGGTGGAACATGCATAATTGGAAATTAGATGTAAGTATCGTTGGATGATCGCAAAACGAATGCAGTGGTACCTGCCTTTCAGATTGGTTTAATGGGTTTGTTTTGCTCAAATATGGCCATATGGTACTTGGCCCAAATATATAAAAGGTAGATGTGTTTATGCAATTCTCATCATAATGTGATCATAACATAAGTAAAATATAGCCATGAGATTGGATTGGCTTAAATTTTAGATTTGTTATGTCTAAGAAAGCTGAAACATGATATACTGACTCATTGTAATGGACTGATATATGTAATGTGCTCTTACCAGCCTTCTTCTGGGCCGAAATTTATGGGAAACTTTCAATTGTTGATCTAGGCTCTAGATAAAGTTAAACCATTCTAATAGAAAAACAGAAAATGTGCGTGAGACCTAAAGGTTTAGTAGCTGGGACGGACCTAAAATAGACACACCCGTAAGTTTGTACGGTCGGAATGATGAATGTACCATAGTGAGAGCCCTAAGTACGATCATTGACCAAACCTCTAGTACCCCATGGCTCCGCGAACCGGGGACATGCCTTGCTTCTTGGACCAAGGGACTTCATTTTCATCTATCGCCTCCTTGAGAAGCTTGAGAATCTCCAAGTTTCCGATCTCCATTGCCAAGTACGGTGGGCATTTGCTCTCCTTGTTCTCCGGATACACCGCTCTTGAGCCTCGACTCTGGAGGATACGGGTCAACTTGGAGTAACCATTCTTCACAGCCTCATGCAACGTGGTGTTCCCCGCGTCGTTTGCCGTGTGCACAATGCTGCCACAGCCAAGGAGGAGCTCAGCCGAGCGGATCCTGCCAACTCTTGTTGCGACGTGGAGTGCGGCATTCCCCTCGGTAGTTGGCCTCGGCTGCGAGCCACTTGTCAAGGATGACCTCGAGAAGGGCTCGGAGGATGCCGGCATTCTTGATACCCGCTGCGATGCAAAACAATGAGTTCCCGGAAGGACCCTGTATGTTCATAATGTCGGACAAAGAGACCCTCTCTTTGGCAGAATACTTTTCAAGGGCCTCAATGAACTTGTTGACATTGCCTACTTTAACAACGGCGCGGAGCAGCAGAAACACACGTTATTTGAATTCTGCTTGAAGTTGTGTTCCATTCACCGACTCCAGTGCTTTCGATCTGGCCCTTCTCTGCTCCCAGATTTCATGATCACCAATATTTATGCTCTGATCACCGTCCATCTTAAACTCTGAAACTTGAATATCGTATTCTCCGAAGCTAGATGACGGTTTGTTGAACTCTTTCGCGGTGTCTCTTCTCCAATATTGACTGCTCAGCCACAACTTGGAGATGGTTTCTTCTTTAGCTGTCAGTAAACATCTTGTGGCCAAGGGCATTTCTTCGAAAAAGAAAATCTTTGGCGCTCGAAAACATCCACTACAGAGTTCTTCCCTAAACATTCTACTGGATTCATATTAAGGACACCGTTGGTGCAGACTATTCTAAGCAAGTAATTCCTGAAGAACTTTTGGTGCTGTGAAATTGCACAAGGCGTGAATTTAATATTCAGACGATTCAGAAGAACAAATGCAATTCTTTTTCGACCACAAAATGATTGTATTATCAAGTCTGCCTTTCTCAAATTAAGATGGATTTGCGAAAGGCATGTCATCTCCTGAGAGAAGTGTTCTGAGATAATAATTAACAGCAATGTAAGTACTACTTGAAAATTTAAAGAAAACTAAACTACTTGGCTAGCAGTGGCAGAGCGAAGATTGTTTTTTAGTGAGGTCAATAAGCAAAGTGCTAAATTGTTTTTGAACGGGAAAATTTATACAGAATTCTGAAGTTTTGATCATCTATAAATTTGTAAACATCGACATTTAATTTTTTAACTTAAAAACAAATTTGATCCACAATCTTCATTTTTGTTGAATATATTTCACGATTGAGCTAAGTTACAACATAGTTACCTAACCGTACAAATACTCTAAAACTAACTTAAGGGCGTCCTTTAAACGTAACGCACGCACAATGACAGCAAATTACATGCACATAAGAGTCACTAAACATAATTTTGCAAAACAATTCAGATCATAGCTCTTGCGCATGATTGAACTAGATCACACATCACAACTACATTATTGACATAATTTTTCCCAAAGCTCGAGTCTTGTTATTTGTGAATGACTGACTATGGGACACTAGTTAAATATACATGATAAAAAAGTGTTTCAATTTTCAATGCCTTCATTACACAATACAGAAATAGTGCAATGAAATCCATAAAACTTTTGTATGTGTCGTTGCTTAATAAATAACTCGAAGTACACATTAATAAGATATAACTGAAAAATACCCTTCAGATTTAGCTCAATTGAATGTATAGTAACGTAAATTCAATGCTAATGAGAACCAAAATCACAATCACACAAAATGAAATTTTGAGAACTCAATCTCAAGTTTTATTATAATTAATTTTGTCCTAGTAACTTGAATTTATCTAGTTGGTTTTTCAGTTTGACCTTTTTATTTATTTATTGTGTCGTGGGTTTTTAAAGTTTTTGTGAGGCTAATTTTGTTGTTCAAAAATATAGTTCATTGGAGTAAAAAATATAGAAATTAGTGGGCTCAAATTTACGGACGGCCAATAATCAAAATATCTGCAATTTGACTAGGATAAATTGTCCATGCTACTGCCGACTGAAAATAAAGAAAATTAAGGCGTGAAACTGAAATTAAACTGCTGCAATCGAAAATGAAATTGTAATTTAAATTGAACTTGGAATCACAGCCAACTGGAATCTAATGGCCCTAAACTTATGACATTTAGTAAAACATGGAAATCATATTGACAAGATGCACAGGGAGAGGAGAAGTGAAAAAATAAAAAAAATAAAAAGCTAAAAGTGAAATTGAAAAGGAAAGTCGAAATCAGACCCAGAAAAAAAAAAAGGAAAGTCGAACAAAAATTCGGAAAGTTCTAGCATAGTCGAGGGTGTCATCTCCTTCCACTTCTTAAAGTATTTTAAGATATTGAAGCTCTGCGACGATTTTCACCTCTTCCCATTAATTTCTTCACGTTCTTTATAGTCATTCCATCGACTCCATCTCGATCCTTACTGCTTATGACTTCCTATATATGTTTTGCTTTAGGTTTCCGTTGATCCTGAGGTGTTTTTTTTTTTTTTTTTTATTTATTTATCCTGAGGTGATTACTTGTAATCTTCTTGTTCATCTAATTTTGGCACGCACGGGAGAGAGATCTGTAGCTTTTGTTTGTTTGTTTTTTTTTTTCCGGTTGAAGTACCGGGTCTTTTTTAAAGCAACGCCACGTATCTTCCAATTGGGTCTTTTCTTAATGCAGTGCCGCTTTCAGTACCACATCCATGAAAAAACTGTTCGATCGGTCATAATCTATTATACAAATGTCTATTTAGTCTTATACATTTTAATTTTACTAATTTAATTCTAAGCATTTGCATAAAATTTCAATATAGTTATTTCAGCCAATTTTAGCTGGAAATCACTAATACAACGTGTGCCGCATAGGACAATTGGTGATAATTGGATTATCACATTAGTAATTTATAGCAAAAATTGACCAGAAAGACTATTGAAATTTCAAACAAAAGTTTAAGACTAAATTGACAAAACTAAAAAGTTTATGACTAAATTGACATATATACAATAAGTTTAGAATTGATTGGATAACTTTCCGAGCATCGATCAACACTACTAGTTCTCGAAAAAAAATTAAAGAATGACTCATTAGATATTTGCATTATTCAAATTGAGTAGAGTTGAGGTAGGTAATTAAGCACTTTTTGACAACGGTTTGTCATAACCGACCAAAAAAGAAAACGGTTTGTCATTCTTTATTAAGGTGGTGCATGAGGTTAGGCACAGACAATTCTTATTTTCGGTAATCACCGTAGAGTAAACTTAAGCATTTTGTATGGTGGCAAAATTTTAAATTAGGAAAATTTCAAAGTTGGAATATCAAGTCCAGAGTATGAAAATTAAAGATCTTATTGTATTTAATTTGTGTTGCTACTATAATAGTTGAGGACATACACTTGCCCTTGTAATTGAATTCTTTTGTCGCCAAAAGCTGGTATCTTCCCATTTCGAAAGAAAAGAAAAACATTTCCAGGCTTCTGCACATTAGATAGATTCTAAATCACAAAGTACTTTTGAAACTTACTAGATTCTCAAATATTCTCCTTTATTTAGAAGACTCACAACAGTCTACAGAAAAATAGTGGAATTTAACGCCAATAATTAGTTTAGATGTTCTATATTTGAACATTAGGTGTTTAGTAATCAAACACGAATGATTGTTCATGCAAGACACTACCTTTATGCCGACACTTTGGCAATGAAAGGAAAAAGAAATCAGCAAAATCTCCAATGCAATATGTGTAGGTAGACAAATGATTCTTGGTCGTGGTATCTACGTAATCTAATGCATGATATGGGGATGGAAATTGAAAGCAAAGACAAGGGATGGACCTTAATGTCCTAATAACAAAGGGCATCTTCTGCTCTTTTTTCCCTCTTTGCTATGAATTTAATTTGATGTCTCGTTCTCAGATATGTTCTATGCAGGGATTAATTCTAGCTATCCACGAGCTTTTACCCCTGGCAGAACATGGAATCTGCACTAAACATATTCATGCGAATTGAAGGAAGAATCACAAAGGCACGTCTCAACAACATTGCCACCACATCCATGCTTGAGTACATAAGAATCCATGGGATGAGAAGAATTCAAGTGAAGATGTCAGTTGCTGCTAGATGGAATGGAGAGTATTGCCCCCGAGTCCTGATGAAATTAGAGGAAAGCAAGGCTGAAACTGAAAGCACTTATTGCCATGTGGATTGGAATGACAGAGTAGGTTATGGAGTGAAGTACAAACCAAACAAGTTTGTGATTAACATGCAAAAGCAAAATTGCCCTTGGAGATCGAGGGACACACCCGGTATACGATGTCCTCATGCAATTTGTGCCATACATTTCAAGCGAGAGGAACCTGACAAGTGTATATCCAACTGCGACAAGAAGGAGAAGTAGATACAAACATGTTTGTTCACCTTGGAGCCTGTGAATGATGAGGTTTATGTTCATGTGAATGGGATATGATCCCCCTACTAGAAGGTAATTCGACAATAATGGGTATATGATTCTCCTACTAGAAGGTAATTCGACACTTCTGTTATTATCCAGTATTATTTTTTTGATATCTAGAAATTTATTTGTTTAAAAAAATAATCCAGAAAAATCGACATTAATGTTTCCTGACAAAGGATGTGCAATCCAATACTATCACGAGAGTAACCGACATGGTCAGATTACATCCCTATCAAGGCAAGACATATATCCGTTTTTGACAGAGCTACTTAAAATAAAACTTAAGTTCCAAAGTTAACGTGAAATCTCTCCATTGATATGCCAAATATATTTGGCAAAGAGTCGCTTAAAATAAAACTTAGGCTCCGACGTAGGGATGCCAAATATAGCTTCATAACAGGGTACAGAATTTCATGCACGTCTTCTCAGTTTTTCAATCCTCGCCATCGCTCTTTCACCATCCACATGACCTTCGATGACTTCAAGAGGGTACTCAGGCAGTCGCGGCTTGCTGCCTAGTTTGTTGACCGAGGCGTGGTTTGAGCAATTTATGGATCAACCTTTTAACAATCAATATGCCAACTCTCCAGAGATAGGAAATAAACTGAGGGGTAAGGACCATGTGAAGACCCAAGATAATGAAGAGAGCAGTGCTTCCAGCGATCAAGGCAACAATGGCGATCCAAGTACGTTTGCTTACGGTCACATAGACACCCGCCATGAAGGCCACAGTCATTGTGCCAAGAGCTGTGACCACTGGTGGACTTGAAAATTTAAGGACACGAACCTTGTCACCCTCCGCCCAATGAAGGATTGCTACGGCAATTAATGAGCTGTACAAGCTGATGGTGTTGCAGATCACGAAGACGTCGTACATGGGTTTATTCAACAGTGTAGCATATCCTGCATCTGATCCAGAGCCATTATATCCTCCAGGAACGGAAAACCCAGCAGCAAATGTCATAGCAGCAATGAGTGTCGCCACGACCATACGGGTTTCGGCCACACCCTTCAGTCTTTCCAATTGCTCAGGCTCCAAAGCTCTCCCCGTGTCTAAGCCTTTTGGCTGGGAAATTGCTTTGTAAACGCTTTTGGATGCTCCAGCAGTTCGTAAGATACCGTATATTAATTTCTGGTGAAGCGTAATAGAAAAAGAAAATGACCGTTATTATCAATGAAATGGACTAATAATCAAAGATTTAGGATTAAAATAAAATGAAACTCATCTCTAGCTATACACAGGATTGCAAATGCCATTCTTTTCTGAGCTTACTGTACAAACTTAATTCCAGTCGATGACTTCTGAGGGAGTTTATCGGGTCAAAATGGACTCTATTTCCTTTCGTCTCTCCCAGAAAGGAAGTAGCTAAAACAACAGTGAAAAACAAAAGCAGATAAATTGTTAATCCATTCTGTAGATACCATTACCTCACGTAGTCGACCATGTGTTTTTGGTAGCTCAAGCGCAATATCTAGAGCCGTCAAGTTGTTGTCGTTTATGAGCTTAAGATCAACTTTATCGTGAAGAACAAGACACGAAAGAACCATGTATTGCAACTGCAATGTGGCCACATGTAGAGGCGTATTTCCTTCTCTGTCTTTTGCATTTATAAGCTTCTCAAACTTGCGCTTTAGGAGTATGTACCCCACTACGTCAACCTTTCCATACTTCGCCGAAATGTGGAGTATATTTTGCCCTTCCTTGCGATCTAGCAACTCTTCCGGATTTGGCCAATGTTGAAGTAGCTTTCTCATTGTTCTGACATGACCCATCTTACATGCAACATGGATCGGAAGATAGCCCTCATTGTCAAACTCAAAGGCGCTCCAAGCAAACTTGTCGACCAAGAAATTGACTCCCTCAACGTAATTCATTAATGCTGCCAGATGAAGGGGAGTACCACCTCCAGCATCTTTTAAATTAAACAGATCTTCATTCTGCTCTGACATCTCTTTCAGCATATCTACATTGTTAGAGAGCGGGAAAAGAATGAATTTGTGTCATGCTCATGACCAAGGGTCTAGTGACTTTACCTTTTGACAATTATATTTTTCTTAAGAGAAAACAAATATGCGATATTACATGGACTACACAATTGAAATCCTTACTTTTGGGGGATAAATCAGTATAGACATTAGAGAATGCTTCCAATTATAGAGACATTCATTTCCAAGAAGTAGTTTACCACACCGGGAGTAATCAAGGACAGGCATGGCATGGGTCTCTTCCTGTTTTAGAAAAGGTCTTTGACAATTAATATAAGTAGTATAGTATCTACAAAGGCTTATACCATGGGTATCGACTACTGAAGTATTCAGTTGATGACATTCTTTAGGGGGTAAGTCTTGCTACGACCCAAGTCCAAACATATCGTAACCGCTTTCTTTTGGGACAAAATTTATGAGAAGTTTTCAATAATCGATGGAATCTCTAGACAAAGTCAAACAATTCTAGAAGATCAAAAACTGTGAATGAGAGTTACAGGTTGAACGGCTAGTATGGATCCAAAGTAGACACGCATATACAAACAATGTAAATAGTCCGACTAATAAATTTACCCAAGTGAGAACCGTCAGTATAATCACTAACCTATCTTTTTGTGAATCACGGCTCCGTGAACCGGCGACATGCCTTATTCTGGGAGGGAATAACCTGCCCTACCACATTTTCCATCAAATACTTGAGACCATCCAAGTCCCCCATCTCTACTGCCAAGTACAGCGGGCACTTGCCCCCCCTTGTTCTTCTTATACACCGATTTCGAGCCCTGGCGCAGGAGCAGGCGGGTCAAGTCGTGGCAACTGTTCTTCACAGCCTCATGCAATGCCGTGTTTCCTGTGTAGTTTTCCATGTCTAGAATACTGCCGTCGTACCTAAGTAGGAGCTTGGCCGTGCGGATTCTGCCCTTTCTTGCCGCAACATGTAGTGCAGTGTCCCCTTGGTAGTTCACCTTAGTGGCGAGCTGGTTGTCATGGATGACCTCGAGGAGAGCATGGAGGATGTCGGCCGCCATGAGACCTGCTGCGACATGAAGCAACGTGTTCCCAGAAGGGCCACGCATGTCCAAAATGCTGGACAAGCAGACACCCACTTTGTGGGAATATGCTTTGAGGGCTTCGATGAACTTGTCCACGTCTCCATCTTCCGCGGCGGCCTGTAGCTTTGGATTCAAATGAAATTTGAATTTTGCTTGGCGGCGGGTTTCGTTGACCGACTTTGGTGCTCTCAATCTGGCCCTTGTCGGCTCCCATTCATAATCAGCAATATCTACTCTCGCGATTTGGCCATCCATCTTATAACTCTGAAATGGGAATGTCGTCTTCGCCAAAGTAAGACGATAGTCTGTTAGAACTCTTATTGCTGTGTCTCTTTTCTAAGATTAAATACACAATAAAATATTCGGTATTCCTTGAGTGCCTCTTTACACAAATCACTCATCGGTTGTCGGTATAGGCCAAATCAATTCATTTTCTTATTTAAGATATAATTATCAAATGAGATCCACTTTACAAAAACTTGGTTGGATTGAACCTCATAATTATGCCCGTCATCTAACTTTATTCATAAACCACAAACGAGGCTTCGAATTTCTTTTTCGTTTCTTCTCTCATTTGTATGATACATATTCTCCTTCTAGTCTTGACCCACTTTGCACAAAGTTACTATACCGGACCTGGCATGGTACATGACTAAGCCCCATCCTAACTTGAACAAAAATCATGAACAAGCTTCGAATATCATTATGAGTTGCTTCCTCTGTATAGTACATATGGTCCTTTTATTCTTTACTTCGAAGGAAAAAATATCGGTTGTCGGCACAGGCCAAATCAATTCATTTTTTTTTATTTATTTAAGATGTAATTATCAAATGAGATCCACTTTACAAAAACTTGGTTGGACTGAACCTGCAAAGTACATAATTATGCCCGTCATCTAACTTTATTCATAAACCACAAATGAGGCTTCAAATTTCTTTTTCATTTCTTCTCTCATTTGTATGATACATATTCTCCTTCTAGTCTTGACCCACTTTGCACAAAGTTACTATACTGGACCTAGCATGGTACATTACTGAGCCCCATCCTAACTTGAACAAAAATCATGAACAAACTTCGAATATCATTATGAGTTGCTCCCTTTGTATAGTACATATGGTCCTTTTATTCTTTATTTCAAAGGAAAAAATATCGGTTGTCAGCACAAGCCAAATCAATTCATTTTCTAATTTAAGATGTAATTATCAAATGAGATCCACTTTACAAAAACTTGGTTGGACTGAACCTGCAAAGTACATAATTATGCCCGTCATGTAACTTTATTCATAAACCACAAACGAGGCTTTGAATTTCTTTTTCATTTCTTCTCTCATTTGTATGATACATATTCTCCTTCTAGTCTTGACCCACTTTGCACAAAGTTACTATACCAGACCTGGCATGGTACATGACTGAGCCCCATCCTAACTTGAACAAAAATCATGAACAAGCTTCGAATATCATTATGAGTTGCTCCCTCTGTATAGTACATATGGTCCTTTTATTCTTTACTTCGAAGGAAAAAATATCGGTTGTTGGCACAGGCCAAATTAATTCATTTTTTTTTTAAAGATGTAATTATCAAATGAGATCCACTTTACAAAAACTTGGTTGGATTTGAACCTGCAAAGTACATAATTATGCCCGTCATCTAACTTTATTCATAAACCACAAATGAGGCTTCGAATTTCTTTTCATTTCTTCTCTCATTTGTATGATACGTATTCTCCTTCTAGTCTTGACCCACTTTGCACAAAGTTACTATACTGGACCTAGCATGGTACATGACTGAGCCCCATCCTAACTTGAACGAAAATCATGAACAAACTTCGAATATCATTATGAGTTGCTCCCTCTGTATAGTACATATGGTCCTTTTATTCTTTATTTCGAAGGAAAAAAATATCGGTTGTCAACACAAGCCAAATCAATTCATTTTCTAATTTAAGATGTAATTATCAAATGAGATCCACTTTACAAAAACTTGGTTGGACTGAACCTGCAAAGGACATAATTATGCCCGTCATCTAACTTTATTCATAAACCATAAATGAGGCTTCGAATTTCTTTTTCATTTATTCTCTCATTTGTATGATACATATTCACCTTCTAGTCTTGACCCACTTTGCACAAAGTTACTATACCGGACCTGGCATGGTACATGACTGAGCCCCATCCTAACTTGAACAAAAATCATGAACAAGCTTTGAATATCATTATGAGTTGCTCCCTCTGTATAGTATATATGGTCCTTTTATTCTTTACTTCGAAGGAAAAAATGTGAGAGAAGAGGGAAAGAGTAAAAGGAGAGAGAGAGAGAGAGAGAGAGAGAGAGAGAGAGTAAATGGAGTAGGTAAAGGGAGTAGGTATACTGTGGAGACGGGGAGGAAAAAGAAAGAAGTTCGTAACACTGTTTGCGATTTTTCTGAAGCCAGAAGTAGGAAATATTCGTTTACTGTGCAGGGTTCGATTCAAGCAACATTGCACAAAGTGGGTTACACTTGACATTTACATCGTAAATAAAAATGAAATGAATTGGCCTGAGTTTTCTAATGAACGGATTTACAAAAATCTCTTCCGGCACTCTAGGTACACGATATTTTCTATAAATGCAGAAGAAATTGACTTCCTCATGACTTTTAGCTGCAACTTTCAACACCTCAACGCCTATCAATCTCCCCTTGCAAAAGGCAAACATTTTCTCATTCCCCATCTTTAGCTTTATAAAGAAAGAGCTCTCTCCGAGAGAATTGACCTGCTACAATCAAAATCTCCATTTACTTTTCAAGTGAAAGAACAAACACAAACCATAAGCGATCACGAATTCTTCGAACACTATCACCTTCCTATCATTGCTACTTTGCCTTTTTGTCGTCCTCCAACTCACCCACTGCGATGCCTGTTTCTTCGTCAAGGAACAGGTCTACTGTGATATGTGAAGGGTGCAATTCACGACTATAGAATCGCTGCTACACGCTTTTATGGGGTCCTCAAGCAGTAATTTTCCCAACAGGAAAAATAAATGCCTACATATATATAGGCAAGGAACTTTGCACTTTCACCTAAATAATGCAACCTGCTAGCCCTAAGGGAGGGGGAGGTAGGGGATTAAAAAGAATAAAAAAAAAATTATTAAAATAATATCAGTTCCTGCTAATCAAAATTGATCGTATGGATTGAATTGACATAAATACAAAATGTTTAAAATTGAATTAGCTAAAAAAAAATTCAATTTTTTTTTTTAGTAATTCTCCTTAGCAATGATAACTAGATCACTATGTTGCGAAAGTTGATCAAGAGCTACATCACAATTGTAAGCAAAATTTTAGAACTAAATTGATAAAATTAAAAAGTTAAAATGCTAAATCGACATTTCTATATTATGTTATATGATTGATTAGGCAATTTCGCTTGCAAAAACTTTATGCACATAAAATATATGTTTTTCTTAAGGCGCGACAAATGTGTGCAGATCATCCTATCCACGTTCCTTGAATAAGGCAGGTTTCACCCATAGAATGACCGCAACTACATTGTGATCGAATAATTTTAACGTTCACTTGAAGGGCTTTTATTTTGCCAAAAATTTGAAAGCAATTTTGGGGATTTCGTGACAATCACTTTATCAGTCTGGGAAAAAAAAAGGTCAATAATACCTCGATGCAAATAATTAACAAGGTAAAGCAAGAAGGTAAAGAGGTGGGACGCTTGGAGTGGCAAGTGATTAATCAAACCAGTTTGATGCAAACCCCTTTCTGATTGGGCGCCTTCATATGCCTAAACGCAACATCTGTAACTTTTGATCCCTCGAACTTCATTCAATTCAGCAAAGTAATGAATAGATCTGGGAGTTCATCCTAAAGTGTATTTGGCTTTCCCCAGCTCACATTTTATCTCTCGGTCTGTTGAGCTGCCAAATTGGAATCTAAGAAGACCTCTCATTGACGCCTCCTAATCAGTGTGTTCTCTTCACTTGGCAGATTTCTACTAAATGCCTATAATATAAAGGAGGAGGATGCGACTAGTTGAATTTCCGCTTAAATAATCAGCTGACCGTTCAGAAGTTGCATAGTACTCGACAAGAAATACTTCAGTTGCAGGTAAAGCATACAGGGTCCTCATAAGGTTTAACTATTGCCAGCAAAAGAATACAAAATTTTCAGTTATGGAGGCACAAGATTGGATTTCTACAGCAAGTAACAAGCTCAACAGAGTACAAATTGTGTGCACCTTTCATTTTATCAAATTAGTCTAACCCCACAGCACGGCCTAACATGCCGCCATTGTCCCATCTAGCTAATTCGAACAACTTAGAGCAGCTGGCAGTTGCCATAATCTTCTCTACTCTGCAAATGGTACTGGTACAGTTGTTCATATCATGAATGCTAGGCTAATATGAGCGCAATTTTCTAATGCTAATAGAGCAAGTTAATTCCTTGTTGGGAAAGAAAGGGCACACTAGCAAACAGAAGGAGAAACGTGCGCGCCACCATTGCTCAGTTGCCTCGCAACAAGAACTAAGTCTAGCCCTAAATCTTCATGTTAAAAGACCTGGAAGAATGTCTGGTGTTGTGCTTCAGGCAGAAGTATATTAGGCACTACCATAATTACATAATTACATAATTACATGTCCGACAGTAGAAGTGCAAAGTAAGAGATGATAGCTCGTTCATGTCGCCAGATTCAAAATCTTCATGTCGAAAGACATGAAAGAATGTCTGGTGTTGTGCTCCAAGCACAATTTTATTGGGCACTACCATATGTGGGAACCTGAGGCGTTCACATATATAAGCAAAGTGTCCGCATCAACGTTTTGAATTCTTCTTCAATCTGCATTCCGAAAAAAAGGTCCATATGTACCCATATTGTGCACATTCACAGAACTGACTCAAAAAATGTAACCCGTATTTTGAACAAATGACTTGCCTCTTCTTCTATTTTCAAGGACTTATCCAGTTTGGCGACCTTATCAGCAAGTGCAGATATCATAGACTTCTCCTTCTTACCTGTTATAAGCAAGTAATAGACTTAGTATGATAGCAATAAAATATTAGGCGAGTTTGATTCAGTTCTAAGGGATCGAAATTAATAGAAGAGAATCTGAACTCACTTATTTGATCATATTGCATGATAAACCTTTCCTTCGCCTCCTCAAATTTGGAAAAAATATCTATAGAAGCAAACAAATGACAATATGATGGGAAAGGACATGGCCAACATAACCAAATATGTGATCAAACTGGCCAAAAACATTCTATTGGGAAAAAAACTCGAAGAAGTCTCAATCATGGTCACTAGGTATATTTCTATTAAGATGAAGGTGCGTATGTTACACTAATTTATAAGGGAAATATACAGTTTTTCAAGCATTCTCTCAAATTGCGAAACCTTATCTCTATCTACATTTTCATTGTATTATTAAGATCCCAATGTACATGGTTTTTGCCTATAAACAACTTGCAACCAATAAAGTTACCATCTAAAGCCTGCAAACGGGCTTGCTGATGAGAAGCTTTATCCTCACATAACTTCTCATTAAGTTCATGGAACTTGACGTTTGCATTCCTGAAACTACTTTCACGCTGCAAATCATCAATACATCGAGTGAATTCTCTCTCGGCAAAAATTGCATCACCAAGGTAAACCTTGTTCAAAAGAATAAAAATATTATATTTTTCCTCACTTACTCTGAAACTCTGTTGAAGTAACTCCACAAGAAATTGACTACGTAAAGAACGTATTCATTAGATATAAACATTATAACGAAGCAAAGTTAACAAATGCATGTAGCGATTTGAAAATTTACCTGTCCTTCTCATGTTCTGACTTCAATTCATCAAACATTGACTTGATCTGAGACATCAAACTATCCGGCCAAGGACAAATAGCAAGAAAGTAATATATAAGAAATGATCATGATAAAATGACCAAGGGAAACCTCAAGAAAAAAGACTTCAATATACCGATGCATATAGAGTTTTTGTCATTGGAATAGAGCATGTATCGGCTTAATTAATTAAATGACCCTATAAAAATTGAACAGGTGGAGCCATTTAAACCTCAATCAAGTGTGTCTTTTGTCAAATGATAGGTATAAAGAACAAAGCCCAGGGTTCATGCTCTCACACGATATCTAAATCCAAGAAGAAAATGAAGCAAAGGAGTCAGTATTCTCCGAACATTAATGTTATCAGCAAGCTTATTATCAAGTATTCAACTAATGGAGTCTGATTCAGCCTCCAAAGGGAAAGATGGGAACAAGCATTCCGGACATCAATATATAAAATCTCAGGAGTACGGTCAATACAGAGCAATGCAAACTCGATGTCTATTGACAGGTAAATTGATTCAACACTTGAGCTCTTAAGCTTAATCAGAACAAAATTTCCCCGCACTCGCTGACTAACATAAGGAACCAACATGCATTCAACTTTACCAGTCACTTCATATTGACGATACTGACAAACTTTGAACTAGTAAATTAAATCATCAGTTAACTTGACAAAGTTTCATAGAACTTACGTATTGACAATATCAGTAAAATTTGATAGGCACGGTTAAAATTCAAATCTCAACTGGTCAAGCTAATTCCATTGATGAAAGCTGCCCTGGGACAAGCACCTCTACCCTACTAGATTCAGAGACTACATGCACCAACAGCCAGCAAATGTTTGAGCGAGTGAAGATTTTCTCTCAGGACTTGGATGAGATTTCCAAAGTATCTATCAGACTGTTCCGACAACTTTTGGGGGCCATATGATTCTGTATAACTTTTCAAGAGAAATCTCATTAAACATACAAACTTTCTGTGAACTTGGAGAAATAGTGTGAACGGGCTACAGAATTGGCACTTTCACATACTGCAACCTGTCGGTGAAATAAAGACTCAATCCATCAGAAGAAAATCGACCCATCATCAGTGAAATAAACCCACCGAGAGCTCAACCTATAGGAAGAATATCAAGGAAAAGATAAAGGCATAAAAGGTTGAATCACCTCAATATAGTCTCTTCATTCTCCCTATAGAGCTTCCGATTCTGCTCAAACATGGACTTTAACCGGCCAACATGACTGCACACTTCAAAATTTTCACGTCAGATTTCAAACCCAGAGTGCAAAAACAGAAATTACTTCAGAACTTACGGATCGATCCATTCGGGGATATCAGAACCCACTTTGCTCGCCTTTCTCTCCATTGCAGCTTTCCACTTTCACACGCAGCACTCTATTAACGGGACGACAACCTATCCAAAAGATCAAAAGATCACGCGGCAGACCTTTGATTGAAAGATCAAAAGATCGCGCAGCAGCTATAATCTAAAGCGACTAACACAAAAGACTAAACCACTCCCTCCCTCCCTCCCTCCCTCCCTCTCTCTTCACATTACTGTTAATCAATCAAATGCGAGCCAACCTCTTAGTACTCTTCGCGCGATATTAGGATATTTTTAAAAATTTTGCAATAAAGAATCGCCACTAATCTATTAGAGTCGATTAGAAACCAAGTGAGGCACAGGAGTATGTCACACTTTCTATGCATCCAGAAAATTTAGGGTCGGGACTTGATTACACTAATTGACCAATTAGTGCCATTTCGGTACTTAATCTTTTTTATTTAAAAAAAAATATTTTATTAAGCAATCTAGATTGATTTTATACCTATCCACTAACATTGAGGTGATCATACGCCGCACAATTATTAGAATAACAATTAATGACCACAGAAAGCAATTAAATAAATTACGTGGAAGAGCACAAATTTAACATTAAGGAAAAAATAAATGCTAATCTTAACTGGACTAAAGGGATCAAAACAGCAAAAGCATGCAAACAAGAGTAATTGTATTTGAAGACAATTAAAACCCCTATGAGCTTACTCAATTTTTTTAGCACGCTTTAGAATTAAGAATCCTCCATTTTTAAGAAAATAGCTCGGAAAGTTTGTTTTTAAAAATTTTTCAATTGAAATTCCGAAATTTCTGACATTTTTTTAATTCTAATTTTTCAATATATTTAATTAATTTTTTAATTTAAAAAAAACTCGAATTTTCAATATTTTCTGAAATTTTTAATGTTCTCTTAAAACTCCTGAATTTTCGGAAAATTTTTGAATTTTTATTATTTTCGAATTTTCTTTTAAAATTTTTCATGAGATTTTTGAATTTTTTTAACATATATTATTATATTCAGAAAACGGGTTTGGACCGGGTAAAACCAATCCGGCCATTGACCCAACCCAAACCCAGATCCAACCCAGTTGGATTAAACAAAAAAGCATTTTCTTTGTTCATTTTTTTATTTTTTAAAATGATTTTTGTAATTCTTTTTTTTTTTCTTTTCCTCAATTTGTCCTTTTCCATACACACTCTGCTCGTTGGTCCTCCTTCCCGAAGCCAACTCCTATTTTCTTTTTCTCTATTTTTTAACTTTTTCTGTACTTTTGTTTCCTTTCCTTTTTTCCTCTTCTTTTTATTATTCTTCTCTGTGCTCATCTTCTCCCCGACGCCTCCTTGCACACCCGAAGCTCCCTCTGCCACTTCATAGTTTTCTTTTATTACTTTTCGTTTTGCTTATATATATATATATATATATATATATATATATATTTTTTTTTTTTCTCTCTCTTTTGTCCTTTTCCCTATTTCGGCTTTTCTACTGCATCTTCTCCTTCCTAAAGCCAACGCCAACTCTACAACTTCCTCGCCGAAGCTCCTTCCCACCGGATCTCACTCGCACACTAGCGACACGGCCCTACACAATCGGCGACCCTTCCATCACCCGTCCACCGGCAGTCGCTACTCCACGGAAAGATGAACAGGCGCAAAAGAATAACAACCAGACAAGGAATGGAATGCGGACACTAATGAACAATCCAAACTCCCTAGATATTAAGGAATCACAATCAACCTACGTCAACACCTCTTCAGATTGGGACAAAACGGGCGCTGCTCTCCCAGACTTGTCTTAGGGGCATTTTAACAAACACATGGTAAGCGCCTACCGGAAATAGGGTATTCAACGGTTCAAGGACTCGGACTCAGACCTAAACCAAAACAATAATCAAGAAATGTTCGGATTCGGCCGTAACAGCAACAAAACCTAAATGAAATCATGCTCAATGATCCATAAAGGATTCCTCTTACGTAAGACAGGAGCATACTCATTCCAAATGATCTGAAAATCACAACCTAATCCACGTTAACTTAGTTCAAGCGTTTTATCAAGCACGTGGTAAGCACTGACTCGGGAAGAGGTTATTAACTCCTTTTTTTGGACCCGCTCGAGTCTAGACCCAGAGAAATCATCGAGAAACATGGAACAAGACTTGGCTTCCGGTTGGACCAAAAGAAGGCGGTGCAGCAAGGGTTCATGCAAACGAGCATCTCATCACGGAGTTCCCTACCCAACTCGAAGACGGCAGGATGCGGGCCAATTCGTGACAAATCGAGCCATAGTTTTTGCCGCCTTGGTATCTTCGAGCCGGGATCCTCGGGCAAGGGAGGTTTGAACCAAGTAAAGAAACTCACCAGCGACGCGGAGATTCGGGAGCGAAAGATCGTATGCTAGAGGGTATTGGCCAGAGGTCGGCGAAGAGGGTTCGAGCGTGGCCGATCTGCTTGAAAACTCCTTCTCGTCCTCAAGTTTCACTCTCTCTCTCCAGGTCGCTTTCTGTCTCTCCGAAAACTCTCCCCAGCTCTCTCGTTCCGTCTCCCCTGTGTTCTGGCTCCCTTCTCGTTCTTGTTCTGCAGGTCCCCCAAGCTCTTCAAGGCCAACGGCAGGCGTGCCGGGCTCCTGCCTTGCCAGCCTGTCGACCAGACTGCTCCCCGACCCGCGGATCACGCCGGAGCTGCTCCCCCGATCCTCCTGCTCTCTCTGACACTGCGCTGCTGCGCCTCTCCTCCTCTGCAGGTCTGCGCGCGAAGAAAACCAGGGGGAGGAAGACAGCTGGGCGCGGGCTGGGCTGAGGGGAGGAAGGGCCTGGGCCGCGAGAGGGGAAACAAAAGGAAGAGATGGGCCGCGCCAAGGCCCGCGCGGGGGGAAAAGAAAGAGAGGCGGACCGGGCCAAGGTCGGATCCGGCCCGACCCGGCCTCTCGGTTTTTTTTTATGCTTTTTTAATAAAAATTGTTTAATTTAAATATTTTTTAGTGACTAATTCCTAACTTTTAATGCTATTAAGTGTTAAGTGAAATGGCAAAATTTAGCGACTAATTCCTAACTTTTTATTATATTTTTCATTTTTTCTTTCTTCCTTTTGGCCCGTTCGCCCCGACGAGGCTTGGTCTCGCCAGGGCCACCACCGTCGCCCAACAAGCTGATAACATTAATGTTCGGAGAATACTAATTCATTTGCTTCATTTTCTTCTTGAATTTAGATATTGTGTGAGAGCATGAACCTTGGGCTTTTTTCTTTATACTTATCATTCGACAAAGGGTTAATATTTTGAAAAACTTCAAATTGGTATACTTATAACAAATTTACTAAAAATTATTTTTTTTTACCATAAAAAATCAAAACTAATATACCTTTAATAAATTTACCAAAAACCGGTATACTTGTGACAAATTTATCCTTTATTAGTTTTCGTTAATTTTTATTGTCAAATTATTAAGTTAAATGACACGTGACAATTGACTGGTATAATTTTACGCTCCGTTTGTCACCATTTACAACTTTTGTGATTTTTTTGTTGTATTAATCCAATTTAGTGGAATGTATATTTGTTACAAATTTACCAGTTTGGGGTTTTTTGCCGTCGAATAAATTAGTTCGGGGTAAATTTGTCATAAATGTACCAGTTTATGGTTTTTTTATGGTCGGGATAAATTTGTTACGGTATACTAGTTTGAGGTTTTTCATGGTCAAAAAAATAGTTTTGAGTAAATTTGTTACAAATGTACCAATTTATGATTTTTAGGATATTTAACCCTTTGACAAAAGACACTTGATTGAGGTTTAAATGACTCAACTTGTTCAATTTGTATAGGGTTGTTTAATTAATTAAGCCGATACATGCTTTATTTCAATGACAAAAAACAAGTGTTTCTCGGAATTGTTCCCGAGAACAATAAACCACTTTTTCTACTTCTTATTTTTGTTCTAAATTTGTTCTCGGCCCAGGAACAAAAATGTTACAAAGCGTGTCTCTGCTCTTTTTGTATTCCTTAAAATAAAAGAATAGAAATTTTTGTTCCGAAGAACAAGTAAACAAAAACAAACAAACAAACAGGCCCTAAATAAATATCTAAGAATACATGTCATGTTTTTACAAAATACCGAAATTCGAACGATGCCCAAGAAATTCTACGAATGCTAATCTAATAGGTACATCACACACAATGAACATAACTTATTTCCAAAAATTAAATGCTGTAAATTGCACGCTTCAGAGTTTCCCGTTGAATCAGACGTCAACGAAGAAGCGGAACGTGGTTTTCTTGTTGCTCTTCTTAAAACAGCTCACGCTCATTTATTGCGACTCTTCCCTAGTGTTTTGAAAAGACGTAATTGTTAAGGCAGTTACCTCCGCCAAGGCAGTTACTCATTATGGGTCATGGGCTGGGTTAGCCCAACATGGGCGGCCCATCCATAAACCCATAATCCATTAATATATATATATATATATATATATATATATATATATTTTTTACCAAAAAAAAAAAAAAACACCGCCCCTGCTCGTGCCGCGATCGCATTGCTCAACGATTTATACCTTGCGCATGTCGGTGCAAAGTCACATGAAGGCACATCAAAACACGAAGAAATCAGACGAAGTTCAACAATAAATGAATAATCAAACATTAAACTGAGCTTCAAACGTTGATCGGATCAAATATATTTCGGGGTTTCATTGAAGCATTTTGTCGAACAGTCAGGCTACCTTAGCAAATCCTAAGGTCTTCGGCTCAACCGAGACCCGAATGTGCACCGGAGGCCTCAACGCACGACATTCAAGGACTATGGAAACAAAATGTAAAGGCGACAAGGGCCGGAGCACGCGTGAGCAGGACGGTCAGGAGCTCCGGCCCGGCACGCCCGAAACAAAACGCAAGGAGTCGAGCTTACCTGCTCGGTTTGAGGAAGTTGCCTGGAAGGTCGTCGGACGGGTCTGCGTGCGGCTGAGATGCCCTCTCTTGCTCTTCTCGGTCGCTCGGACCTCTCACTCTCCGTTCGCCGTCTCTCTCCTCCTGTGAACGAACCTCGAGCGTTCTCTCCTGCTTCCCCTTGCGATCTGGTCTCAGCCCAGAAAAAGAGGATGCCCTCACGTCTCTGGGTGAGGAGAACTTGCAGAGAAACCACAGAAATTTCTCAGCCCACCTCCTCCAAGAACGTCGAGCATCTTCCTGCTCTCTCCAAAACCCACCAAAACCAGCAAGAACTCTCCTTCTTGCTTCTGCCAAAACCAGCCTTTCCGAAAATCACCAAAACCAGAACGTCCCGACCCCGCCTCACGCGGCGAGCATGCTCCCCCTTTTCTGTTCCAACGACGAACCGTCTCGCCTATATGCCTATATGCGATGCAATTTAGTGAAAACACGATATGTTTTATTGAAAATTATTTACTTTACTTTTTACTTCTTCTTTTTTAGAGGCTAATTTCTAATTTTCCAGGTGATTAAGTCATAAGTAAAAAAAACAAATTTTAAGTGTTAATAGATGCTATGATTCACTGACTATAAAAATACATGGAAAATATAAATATTAATAAGGTAAAAAGTCTCGATCATAAAATGAAAATTCTTTTAGATTATACACATATCATTGAACGATATGGAATATCGTAAGATCGCACGAAAATGTGAATTAAGAAAAACATTAAAACTTATTACCAATTTTAGGTTATAAATTCTAGGTTTTAGGTTCTAGATTCCTCCACCTAAGAACTTGGAATTTACCCGTTGAAATCAGTTTCTCATTTTTGAAACTTGTAATCTATCTCATATACCTTGGAACTTGGAACCAATAGATTCTCATCAGTCTGGTTCTCCCGCTTTAGATTCTACCTTGAAACCATGCTTACCCTAATACAAATGCTTCTAATGTCTATATGCGATGCATTTTTAATGAAAATTATTTTCTTTACTCTTTACTTTACTTTTTTTAGAGACTAATCTCTAATTTTCTATGCGATTAAGTCCTAAATAAAAAAGGATAAAATTTAGGTATCAACAAACATGTCGAAGAACATCTAGCATATAGTAAAGTTATATCATGGGTCTTTAGCTTTTCCATTAAAATCTGGTCATTTAAAAGAAGCCTCAGCTTAGCCAGTGCAAATGAAATTTGATATGCGGGTACTCTAGACATGTGCAATTCTATCCAAAAGTTTGGCTTGGTATTTAGCATAGCCATCTTCAAATTCCCCATGTTCGGTAATCAAACTAATATCATCCTTTCTAAAGAGACGAGGCATTCTATAGCTAATAAATACATCCACAAAGAGCAGAGCATGAAGGGGGACAAACAAAGGCCATTAATATCAAATGCAAGCGATTCCACACTAGTTCGATACAAAATACATAATTTACTTGTGTTCGTAGATATTTGATTAAACAGATGTACGGGTGTCTCATACATCCTGGAATGAAAATGTGTTTTTGATGCATCGCTCATGGCCATTGACAAGGATTGATACAGATGATGAATGTCCAAGTTTATGGTGAAATTCAAACTCAGAATGAATGGCCTCCACATAAGGAAATTTTTCTATATGATGACACGACGTGTTATTGTCGACGATAAAGCTACACGCCTAAATTCTTCAATTGTAGACCATAAAGAAATATTTACTTGTTGATCTGGATGTGGGAAATCTCATGTCACGCCATCTAAATCGTGTGCATTTGTTATTTACTTAGTATCAACCAGATCAAATGGAGCTTCATCTGTGTGCTTTAAGCAGTAGTGTAAGTCTAGATACTTCCGATATTATGCTTAGTGTTGATGATTGTGCTCCTTTTGTTCTAACGACAGATGGGTTGACAATCATTTGGTGCATGTATTATCACCAAATATCACAGGATTACCTCCGAGGCTCTCGAGTCATTCGATCATATCACGAGTAATGGTAAGACATGCTTATGATTTTGATGCGAAGTTACAACCGATGATTCGATTTACCTTCCTCGCCTAGATGATTAATAAGTTTGGCAGCAAAAGAAGATGATTGTAATTCGTATGCTTTGCTTATCTGGTAGAATAGGAGGATATATTTTTTATTGCTTCGCTAGGAGGGCAACAAATACTTCTTCACCTGGTCTCAGTAACTGCTTATGTGTACGACCCAGGAGAGTGTTTAGCTAGCAAGACTACAAATAACAGTAATTGCTAAATGAGTAGAGCGAGTCATCAAACTTTTGTATGCAAGTTTCTATATGATCGACGTCTAAGAGATGGTAGTCCATATGTGGATATGAATGACGGAGCTAATCACATGAATTTTTTTTTCTTTGCATGTGATTTGTCATCGGTTTTTTTTTTTTTTGTTATTGCCATTATAGATGTAATTGAAATAGAATCCATGGAGTAAAAGCCATGCCGATTTGGTCACTATCTGAATATGCCATTTGATTTGCTGTATGAGTGCGTTATATAGCTTGACTCTTTGATAGTATATATCCTTTCAGTTGGTTTTATTGAAGGAATTTCATCTAGAGTTCTTGTCTATGACTAATATTATTCTGGTGGAAATAACTCCTAATGATGTAGATAGTTTGAAAATGCATAATTTGGAAATGAGATGTAAGCGTCATTGGATGATTGCAAAACTAATGCAATGGTGCCAGCCTTTCGGACCGGATTCACGGGTTTGTTTTACTTAATTATGCCCATATGGTACTTGGCTCAAATATATAAAAACGTAGATGCGTTTATGTAATTTTCTTCATAATGTGATCATAAATACGTAAAATCAAGCCACGAGCTTGGATTGGCTTAAATTGTTAATTTATTATGTCGTAGATAGTTGAAACGTGATAAACTGACACATTGTAATGGAGTGATATATGTTATGTGCTCTGGCCTGCTGAGGTAATGTTCCCTTTTGAGTTGTCAAATGTGTTTTCGTTTGTTTCATATAATCATGCTGCATAACAGGAGAACTTTTTTTTTTTTTTTTTCAGAGGGACGGCGAGGTAAAAAGAACTTAGTTACGTTAATTTAGCTGATAAGGTGATTTGCCATCTTTCAAATCCAGTTAGGTTGTTTTGGTGTTTGTAATGTTGAGTGCTTAAAGATCATTGTATTGGTATTGCATTTTCAAACATGAACAAAAGGTGGGTGTTTAGTGTCATCCATCGATTTGCAATATTGTGGTCAATAATGTCTTTCAGCTTGTTGCAAGAGTCTTACTGTAGACTCGCCGTCTTGGTGTCTGGATTTACACATTATGTGGCTCCAGGTGATTTCAGCTTCATTGAGAAAATTACGGTAAAATATGCTAGAGCTGCTGTAATGTACTTTGTATCCAAGAACCTGAAGAATAATATTTTACTTATCCACTGACCTCTGTTGATAGATGGTGTATGACACGTTTTTAGTGCATGTAGTGTAGTCATTTTGCATTTTGCAAGACAATCGTGAGGTAACTACTCCTGGCTTTTGCACTGATTGCTTTACTTGCATCACTGATTTTATTTGTCCTGCACCTCACATAGGTAACCAACTCTAATGGATGAGCTGAATGTCCATCGTCTAAGGGGATAAGCTTTTGGACCTGAAGTGTGCAGTATATCACTTAATTTGTAAGAGAGCACATATCATCGATCTTAGTAAAAGGTGCTTTAGATGCATGTGGTTCAAAGTTAATGCCAGATAAAAAAGATTTCGGTAATAGTTTTCCTTGCGATGGTCTAGGATGAGACGGTGCTTGTGATATTCCCGCTTGGGATGCATTTTATTGACAGTTTTCTGGATGTTAAATACCATTGGGTGGGTTACTTTTTCTTGGCACTGGAAATACATCACATTATGACAGGGTAACATTTCACAATTTAATGAATCTTCTACTTATTTAAGCCAAAATTCCCTAGTCTAAACCTAAAATTTTCCATTTTCCCATCATTTGATTGCTACTCTAATATTGTAATGCAATTTAGTTCTAAAGAGAAAAAACATAAAATTGGCCGGAGAAAAAGGATGAAATGGTAATAGTAAATATTTTAACCACCCGCTTTATGCTGAAAAGTGCACTCGGTGAAATTCTGTTATGTTCCCACAATGCAACAATCAATTTCATCTTCTTCATGTTTTTTTTCTAAATTTTTGAACAAATGTTCTATTAAGTTATTGAAAGAGTAATAAGAAGTTCATCTAGTGTTTGCTTTCTAGAAAAATTCATATTGTGTAAAACAAGAAGTCGAGTATTTTATTTGTCTACCCACTAAAATTTATTGATTTTATTATCGATTCATTACAACGGAGCATAAAATGATCGCATACACAAGAGTGCATGCATACATGTTAGTTTTCTTTAACCCGGGCTGGCTTCCAAGAAATGAATATGATAAAGGTTAAAAATTATACATTTGTTGAGCAAGAAATATTTATAGATCAATTTGTTTGGAGAAGAGTTTTATTATGTTGTATATGATAGGGTTCAAAATTATACATTTGTGATGCAAGAAATGTTCATAGATCAATTTATATGGAGAAGAGCTATATTAAGTTTATTTACTTTGGGCCTGTAGAGATGATGGGCAAAGGTTCTGCTTCTGAGAAAGCACTAAAGAAAGCATCTCCGCTGTGAGCTATCAGGATACGAGACAAGTCGGTGTATAAATGATGTCTCCAACCTACATTAAAAAGTTGGGATATGCTCTCTTATTTTTGAAAGCTGTGGGAAATTCCTCCTTCAGGAGACTTAGGCAATGTTCATTCATTATTGATTCTCGAAGTGTGAACTTACGGCATGACGCTTGGTGTTGCTGACACTTTTAAGCACAATAGAATGATAATGCTTGAGGTGAAAACCCTTTATGGGACCCTTAAAAGCTTTTATTAAAAGCTCAAGATGATAGCTGGACAAAAGTTGTAAATGTGCAAAAGACTGTCTGTGATTATATATGACTTTGTTCATAATAGTATCTGCGCCATTGTGGACAAGATGTTTACTCATCATAGTATTTGCTGTTTCAGGGGGCCTTAAAGCTTAATTTGGCTGATCTTGCGCTGTCTTTGGAGTTTTAAGACTGATCTGTTATTTGAGATCTGGTAGGGATACGGTGGAGCACACTCGACTTGGGGATTGGTACTCAAGAAAGGAGAGTGCCATGGGAGAGAATCCTGAGGATTAAGGGTTGAACTGGAGTCCTGTTACATTAAGGAACACGCTTTCTGATTTTTTAAAAAAGTGCTCGCTATCTGGTTCTGTATCCAAGTATGCCCAGCTGCAGAAGGGAATGAGTTCGTAATATTCTTGATAATAATTTTTCATTCAAGATTTAAAATATTTGGTGGCGATATATGCCCTACCAAAAGTTTTGGGATTCTCTCATCATTGTTTCACTTTGTATAAAATGTCTAACCGATGTGAAAGACTGTAGGTATTTTTATATACATGATCATTCGGTACTGCTGAAACAATGACCTTTCTTGTGTATGAGCTGTATATCTTATGGACAGGGATGGATCCGGAGTGAGAAAATAGGGGGCGAAAGGGAAAGAAAAAAATGGATTAACATGCAGTAATTAAAAGATGATGGATCCCACGGACCCCTTAGATCCGTCCTTGGTTGTGGTTTCGTTCATTCATCCGGCCATACACCCACATATCTGCGCGCGCATGTGAGTGCACATATTAAATTGGCAAAAAATTATTTTTGTCTGTCGTCTTGTGAGAACGTAGTATGAGATTTTTTGGACTCTCTAAGTCTCAAATTCGCTTGGCAAAATATTGAGAGTGAAATAACCAATAGCAATATATTTATATGTTAGTTTTTCCATCAGATAATATTTCCTATGTCAGCCGATCAAAGCTTTGTTGGATTAGTTAGTTTTCCCAGTTTCTCAATACAAGCAAGCAGGAAACCTATTTTGCAGCTGTTGAAAAATATGTGACGTCAACATGTCATTAGTTAGGGAAAAAGAAAGTGTTCTAACTATTTTAGCTTTACTAATTACTTTCATTTGCCCATGCCATACCAGGCGCTTTAGATTTATCCCAAACATTATAAGAAAGTCTAAAATTTGCAAGATAGTAACAAAGTAATACAATTGACAACAATTTTTAAAAAAGAAAGTAATAAATCACATGACAATTGTTGCTTAAAAAACAAAGAAAAGTTTATGTTTCGTTCTGTTTTTCTTTTTTACTTTTGGCAACGAAACGACACAACTGCGGTGCCCCTACTGGAGCCTGCCGCCATCGTCGTCTACTATGGCTTAACTTCAAACAGCACCATCACTGCTAAAACTCAACCGGCATGGCCACCACAACACAACCATGTCCAACCCAAACTTACAAACGCCAATCCTACCGCTAGGGGCGTTAAAGAGAAGAGTCGAGTGGAGACGAAGTACTGCAAGGCTCGAGCTTCACCCACCCCACATACCAGTACTCGAAACTCCATCCGAACTCGATCGAGTATCAACTTTCCTGCTCTAATTTGACTCGAGTAGAAAATATGGATACTCAAGCTAGACTAGACTCAATCAACTTATGGATGAACTCAAGCTCCAGTACAATAAACTCAAAAGATATGTAATTTTAATGTTCATCAATCACAAAGACTCTTTTGCAGGACAGCGATAAAAATATTATTCTGAGCATCACACAGTTACAGAGACTTCATTGTGCAAAGTACTTGCTGAAAAATGTATGGAAAAAAAGTTGCTTAAAAGAACAATCATCAGCATCAGGGAACTTCATGGCACAAGTTAAGGCAAGCGTAAAAGCGGTACCTTACGAAAATCCTCAGTTGTGTGGTGAGCGACGTCCTCTTCCAGCGACTTCTAGTATAGAGCATAATATGCTTATCTTGCCAAAAGAATTTGCTGCGGAGAACCTTCTGCTGGCTATTTCCATGAGAACCTGATTGCTTGAAGTCAATCTTTTTGTCGCTTCATTCGCCAAGTACGCAGCCAGATCAAGCATCCAAAGGACACCAGCCTCTGATGATGTGGAAATTACAGAAGGCAAAGAATTTAGAAAATGACATGTCATTTTATACCTGCAATTTTATGAACAGAACGTGTAATTGCGAATCGATAATCAACAAAAACATAGGAACGAATATGGATAAATCCAAGAGAAGAGGGACATGTCACCACGGGATGAATTCAAATAATTAGAGAGAGATCAGACCTCTAAAACATTGTCCAATGCTTTGAGGAGGTCCTCACCTTAAGTCTCAGGCATAATGTTGCCGAATCAGCTTCCTCTGAGCCGCATTTCTATGAGCCAATATGACTAGGATCAACTTATCACAAGTTCCCCATCCTTCAAGATCGTTCATGAAAATGATCAAGAAAATACTAAATTAGATGACAAGGGCGACTTTTTCTTTTCTATTTTTTTCAAAATCCCAATGATGTCGCAGGCTCAAGGTACATAACAATTTCGTAACTTGTACCTGTGAACAACATATTGCAGCTTCGTGAAACATACTCTGTACAAAGAATCGTGTATCTTTCATTTGATCTCGACCATTCATCAACTGAATGAGCTCATAGAAATTCTGATCGCAGAAGCGATTGAACCAAAAAAAGCTAATATTTACACGAAGAGAAACAATTAAAGACAGTTTGAAATCAAAGGGAAATTGTGATGATCGAATTCTTTTTGCATCTCCAGATCGCTTCTGGATACAGAAATAGCTCGATCTTAACAGCCGATCATTCTCTCGTTTCGAGAAATGTAAAGTTCTTTGCGTAATTTGATCTAACCAAATCATACTCTTATCTGCATTTGTTTTTTTTTTTTTTTTTTTTTCATTTTTCCTTTTAATTTATGATGTGGCAGATTGCCATGTTCAACTAAAAGAATTTGAGGAAACTTCATAAAACATGATGCCGGCTTATACCAATTGTGCTCCAACACCTTTTGAGCTTATCAGATTTTCTAGCGTCAGGGTTTACTATTTTACATAAGAAAGCCAAATTTTGTTCGCATCATCGGACAAGGAATGGTAACAAGAAGTAAATGTAAGAGCTACAAGAAATATCATGATCTCGTTATCTTTGAGCCCATTCTTAAGGATTGGACGTTGCAGTTGTAATCCATCTATTCATGATTGAAATTGCAAATGGCTGAAATTCCCAAGCGTTTTTGAGCGATTAATGAACCATTGCAAGTATAGATAATGAAATTGACAAAGCTAAACAAAGTATGGGAGACAGCTTGCCACCCGGGCTACAACAGAAATACCCAAATATCTCAATAATTGAAGCAATTAGGATCAACTAATTCTTCCAATTTGATGCCCTCTGGTGCGCTTAACATGATTGAGCTCTGCGTCGATATCGCTCGAGAAAGTAGTTGCATGCTTGGACGATGCTCCGGTTTGGGACTCAAGCAGGAAAAAGCCATCTTTGTCACGAAAGCCACTTCCCCTAGCACATTACCTTCCGGGTTTGGAATTCTTTGATCTAAAATATCTTTCAGCGGACAAGAAGCCATTGAATTGCTTGACGATGATGATGATGAGGACGCAAGAGATGATATGAGATCGCCCGGGTGTCTTCCCATAATTACTTCCAATGTCACCACTCCGAAGCTATAGACATCGCATTTCTCGTTCGGTTTCATTGTGTATGCAAGTTCTACATAGAGAAAAAAGTAAATTTTTTTTTCTAGCTTTTATACAATATTCACGCTTCGTAAATCTAAAGTGATTTTGTCCATTAAAAAAAGTATCACTACGAGCCATCAGTGCTAGAGAAAGTTCTCTTCTTTTTGTTTTATTTTTCTTTTCTTTTGGGGGTGGGGGTGGGGAGCGGGGGACGTAGGGGGTTTGTGGTGTTGGGTATTTTAAACGACTCTTTTTCGATTGTTTATCAACAAAGGAAACTCTACTTCACTCATTTCAATGTAGAGGCTACTGAAATTTATATTTTAAAGTATAAATTAATACATTCTTTAGATTCCAATGGGTTTTATAGCAAAAAAATTCACTTTACTAATTGGTGGCCTGAATCTCTACTAATCTATAATTGAACCTTCAAATTTATGAATAGCTTTTGGATTTCATCTCTGGTATTTTGAAATTTAAAGCAAGGTAGGTAAGGATGAGGATCTTGTATAAGCATTGTCCTATCTATAAAATGAAGTGCGCTGAAATTTTGAAGAAACCAACTTACCTGGAGCTGCATATCCAAAGGTGCCTCCAAAGGAAGTCCAATTAGAGGCATAAGGATTTAGAACTTTAGCCATGCCAAAATCAGAAACATGAGCTTCATATTCTTCATCTAGTAAAATGTTCTTGCTCGATATGTCTCGATGAATTATAGGAGGTGAGCATTCATGGTGCATGTAGGACAAAGCATGAGCCACACCTTTAACAACTTTCACTCTCTTATTCCAATCAAATCTTGTTATCCTCTCTTCGTTGCTCAATACATCCTTCAAGCTACCAGATTCCAAGAACTCATACACCAAAAATGAATGTCGAGAACAGGAGCAAAAGCCATATAGCTTAACAATATTGCGATGCCGAGCCCCAGTCAATGCATGAATCTCCCTTTCGAATGCTTTTCGACCCACCATTTCAACGTCTAGTGCTTCCTTAAGTTTCTTTACAGCAATAGTCTCACCTGTTTGTAACTGGGCCTTGTAAACACACCCTTGTCCTCCGACACCAATGCAATATTTGGCATCAAACTCCTCTGTGGCTTCAATAATGTTCTCATAAACCATTCTTCCATCAAAGCTCCATATTGCCCACGGGTTTTCATTGCTTCCATCAACCAGACTAGCCTCTGTTTTCCTTACTCTTCGGCATAAAGTACTTGAAGCTCTCACAACAAGAAACAAAGTAAGTAGGCATCCTAAAGTAGGAATCAAAATTAGCAGCAACTTTTTAATTTTGTTTTTGCGTGTGGATATTGTTGCTGTACAGGGATTGAGACCGGCAATAAATCCACACAAGCCTTTATTCCCTCTCACAACTTCAATTGTAGCATTGCGAAAGGCTGGAATGTTTGGCAAAGGACCTTCCAACTCATTATACGATATGTCGATGGAAGTCAAGCTTGCCATATCCTCAAAGGTCGACGCAATTAAACCCGAGAGCTGATTGTGGGAGAGATTGAGTGCTTCCAATCTTTGCAAGAGCCCAAGTTGTCTAGGTATTCCTCCCGTAAGCAAATTTTGACTCAGATCAAGAACTTGAAGAGATTGAAGCTTGCCGATCTCAACGGGAATACTTCTGTCAAGATTGTTTCTACTTAAATTTAAAAACAAAGCTTCGAACAATCCCCAAATTGTTTAGGAATTGAGCCGGTTAAGTTATTTCCGGCAACATCAATTCTTGACAAATCGGACGATGTTCCTAGTTCTCGAGGTATGTAGCCTACAAGTTGATTGTCACAGAGGGAAAGCTCTAGAAGTGACTTCAATTTTCCTAGATCTTTTGGAATTTCCCCAACAAGACTATTTGAAGAGAGGTCAAGTATATGTAATCGGCTCATGTTTCCAACCTCAAAGGGTATCACGCCTGAGATTCGAGTGTTGGAGATTTTCAAGCTGGTCAAATTGCTATATTCACCCAGTCTAGGTGGTAGCTCACCGTAAAGTTTATTGTTGCTCAACTCAAGATAATCTAAGTAAGGATATGTCCCGAGACCATCAGATATATTTCCCTCGAGATGGTTATTTTGGAGCCTAACTCTATACAAATTCGTGCAGTTTTTGAGGCCTCGCGGAATTGGACCAGTGAAGTGATTGTTATTGGCGGAAAAAAATTCAAGAACTTGACCACTGCAAATGTCTTGTGGCAATTGGCCGACGAACTTGTTATCGCCCAGCTGCAGGCTTATGAGCTTGCTTAAGTTACCTATAATGGATGGAATCGAGCCAGAGAGACTGTTACCTATAAGCACGAGTTCTGAGAGAGATCTGAGCATTCCTAGTTCTTTAGGAATAGGACCAAACAACTCATTTTGGTAAAAGTCAAGGATATTCAGATTGCTCAAATTCCCTATCGTTGATGGGATAGGACCTGAAAGTTGATTGTCTTGGAGGAAAAGATATGAGAGAGATCCGAGCATTCCTAGTTCTTTAGGGATAGGACCTGTTAAATCATTCCTTAGCAGTTCGAAATGTATGAGGAATCTCATTCCTCCAACTTCTGAAGGTATGGGGCCTGAAAGTTGATTGTCGTAGAGGTATAGATATTTCATTTTACTAAGATTCCCCAAAGTTGTAGGGATGGATCCATTGAGATAATTGGCTGATAAATCAAGTTGAATTAGAGACCCCAACATTCCTATTTCCTTTGGAATGTACCCAGCCAATTGATTATTGAAAAGCCATATCTCTTCCATGTTGCTCATGTTTCCAATGGAAGAAGGAATTGGACCGGTGATTCTGTTGTTCGCTATGTGGAGATAAGCGAGAGACTTGAGCCTTCCTATTTCTTTAGGAATGAAACCAGCAAGCTTATTATCCGAAAGATATAGATAGGTTAAGTTGCTCAAGCTAAATATCTCATTAGGAATCGGACCAGCCAAATCATTATTCGAAAGATTGAGATCTCGTAAAGATCGCAGTGACCCAAGTTGAGTCGGAATATTTCCGGAAAGGTTATTTTGAGACAAGTCCAAATAAGTAATCTTGGCAAGATTAGCCATGCTCAAAGGGATTTTCCCAAAGAATGAGTTGTTGGCAAGTGTAAGAGCGATCAAGTTGGGCAATTGAGAGAAATTGAGATAATGAAGCGTACCATGTATGGTAGAATTTGAAAGGTTCAAGCTTGCGACGCTTCCGAGAGAATCACAATTGATTCCGCGCCATGAACAAGGGTTGGTTCCATTCCACGAAGACAAAGTAAAGCGGCTCCCGCTGTCTAGCTTAGACTTCCATGTTAGGAGTGCCTCCACTTCCTCATATCTCGTTTGATTAGTAGCACTAGCAAGGGCCACTAGAGAAGAGCTTCGAGATGAAGCAAGAAAAGGCATTTCCTGCGTAAGCAGGAGGAGGACATAAGCGAGGAACAACATTGAGAGTTGTTTTTGAGATGAGGCCATGACAGGTCGTTTAGGTTATTTGCGGTAGGCTTTCTTTTGTTTCTAGTTGCATATGTGTTGAAATGGACCAAGTAGAACTAACGTATTTATAGAAGAAATTGGGACCGTCAAGTCAAGAACAAGTCAATGATCACTTCTTCTGGTTACAGGGTTACCTCTCCAGACAGAAGGTGAATTTCGTCACCATATTGGGGATGCCCTGCCTGCCTTGTAACGTAGGTGGACTGATAGGATTGCATTCCTCATTTTAATGTGTTGGTGCCCGCATGATCAACACTCCCCTAAGTTCCTTTTTGTATATTTGTATACCCTCTCAGTACTTTACATCCTAAAAGTCTAGAGGTCTAGATTGAACTAGGACAAAGCCTTTTAAGGACATGCTTAGGTCCACTTCTTCTCAGTGAAGGAGAGAAAATTTCAAATTTCATTTTAGTCAAAATTACACAAAACTATCCGAATTTTGGGGTAGTATACGTTTATTCCTAAACTTTCAATGGATCCATAAATACCTCATGAACTTCCATTTTGTCACGGCCATTAACCTTCCGTATTTTTATCCATAAATCTGTGCAAAGACTTATTAGTTTTGTATGGAGCAAAGGCTGGGATGTAAGTCAACAACACGAAAACATGATATTGCCGTAATACAATCCCAACCTGCATTAATAAAAAAGACGTCGTCGAAAAAGCATGAAATTCAAGAAAGGCACAACGGAGTGCTGATTTATTTTTTCTAACAGAAATACCCATGGGTGTTTTGAGCTATATTTTCTTAATTTCTATGTAGAGATTATAATCATAAATGTAGAAGCCATCGTCAAGAAAAACAATTTTGGCATGAGGCATTATTGCTGCAATTGATTAAATCTCACGAGATCATAAAATGATTTCAAAATTATTTTTCTAAAATTGATCTACAATATTAGCTACAAAAATGAATGATTTTTTGTTTTATTGTTTTTAAAAATATTTAGACATCAACTACCATTATCGTGCCATGGTTCGCTAAAATGCAATGGTTCATCAGTTGGTGGGCAAAATACTGAGCAATGACATTCTTATTAACGAGTACTTTTGTAGCACTCAATAGATTCTACCATCTTCGATACTTTGGAGTCCTCTTCTTTACGAACCATCAACATGGCTGTCCAATTGATGAATAGCAAAACGCCAAACAGCTCATGCTGAGTTAACTAATTGCGGCATACTTCATGTAAAAAGCCATTTTGATTGTTAGCATCATTGTGGGGTAGTAGTAAGCGGCTTGTTAACCCAGGACCTATAGGACATGGGTGATGTGGAGTCGTTATGGCTCAAATGGAACATTTCATGATGCCTACAAACCTTTTATGTTGCGCGTATAAATTTGAGACATAGGAATGGACTACTTCTTGGTCACGCCAAAAAATCCCTAGGCATATTTCCTTTTGACTTCCACCAATATAGCTTGTTGTCTTTGTCGTCATGTGAGCAAGTGGCATGAGCCTTTCAGGATCTCTAATTATTTTCTCATGGGATATATAGGTCTCAACTCAACTTAACTTGGCAAGATATCGTTACGTATGTTAATAAATTGCAATTTCACTTAAATAATTGGAGATTGAGAGTGAAATAACCTATAACAAATATTTTTATGCTAGTTTTCCCATCATGGAGTATTTTCTATATTGATCGTAGAAGGAATATCGTGTTAGTTAGTTTCCCCTTTTTTCTCGATACAAGCCGGTAGGATACCTGAGCAACCGTAAGCATGGAATTAGAATATAACGGTCAACAAACGTTTTTTTTTTAATTGATTTTTCCTTCTCTTTGTCTATTTAGAGTTGCTCAAGAGAGTAGTATGCGACTTCAACGTGTCAATGGTTAGGCAAAACCCTAATAATAACAATATCGATAAGAGTAATAAATTGCCAATAATAAAAATAAGAAAGTGGCCAAATCACTCACGTGGATTTTCACTTCAACCCCCACCAATATAATATTATCAATTTATTTTTTATTAAAGAAGTCGTTTTTAATTGAATAACCTAATTAATTTTAGGGTGCGTTTGTTTCAAAGAAAATTCAAGATTTAATTTTTTTTAATGAAAAGTGATTGATTATACAATTTAGAAAATTTGATCTTTCCAGAAAATTAATGTACCCTGACTTTTCAATTTTTCTTTGCTTTTATTACTCGAATTTGGCGTCTCCTAGACTACCGTCCCTCCCGCTCTTATCGGTTGACTTGACTAATGAGCCAGCAATCATCATCTAAGAGACACACTTCTCACGACCCCGCGTCTCTCATCACGACTTAGGCATCGTACATCTAATAAATTTGCAAAGACTTATTAGTCATCTCTGAATATAAGTCAACACCACAAAAATTGAATATCGATGGAACACAATCACAACTACCTCCATTAATAAAGTTTGACTTCGCTGCCGAAACATCATGAAATTCGCCAAATGCACAGCAGAGTCCTTTTTTTATATTTTCTTTTTCATTTTCAGAAATACCGATGTGTGTTTCAAGCTGTACTTGGTCTCTGCTTTATGTAGAGATCGTTATCATAAACATAAAGCCACCATCAAGAAGAAATAACGTGGGGTGTCACAAGCGCAATTGGTTTAGAGCCCATTTGATTCAACTTTGAGGAAATGACTTTGCATTTCTTCAAGTATCTTTGAGTGAATGAACATTTTGTGAAGGCAAGTGTGTTTGAAAATTCATTTTTTTATGTACACTTGTAAAGCAACTTTAAGGTGAAAAGAAAAATGACAAAAAAAAAATAAAAAAATGGAGAAGGAGATGCAGCTGTGTGAAGAGGGGAAAATCATGGGGGAGCAGCTGGTGGTGGTGGGGAGGCGACTGGTGGCGGTGGCGGTGGTAGTGGGGAGGCAGCTCGCCCGAGGTCACGTGGCCTCAGGCGACGCCATCTAAGGTCGCGCGGACCTCGGGTGAGACTTCTCGTCTGCCAAATCTAGTTGCTTGTAGCTGAGTGCCGCTCGCCGGCTAAGCTTCACGGTGGAGTAATAAGTCCAAGGAAGAAGACGATAAACAGTGTTTTTTTAAGCAAAATGGGAAAACATGATTATTAGTAAGGACAATATTGAAAAGAAAAAAATTCATTAAACCTTAGATTAGCATTTGAAAATGTTGAAAGCCCAAAGCAGGTTCAAACTTGCTTTGGGCTTTCAATATTCCAAATGCTAGCATTTGGCAAATGAAGACTCAAAAATGTGAATCGAACGCAAAATATTTTTCCCAATGGGGTTTTGGAGGCTCAAAGCCTCTTGAAAAAGCCAAACCAAACGAGGTGTGTCTTACCCGATCATAAAGCGACCACCATTTCATATGTTTTGTTAGAAATTTAATTTTAATGAGTGCTTAGCGTAGTGGAGAGGATTCCTCTCAAGTATCGTACCGTCAAGGGCAGACGGTATGACGGTTAGCTTAGCGGAGAGGATTCCTCTCAAGTATCGTACCGTCGAGGGCAAAAGGTGTGACGGAAACCAAAGCGACACAATAGTTCACATCCCACGTGAAACGATAGTGATTTTGGTGAAGACTTCTCCACTTGGTGGAACATGGTGAAGAAGACGACTGGACGAATTCCCATGTTGATTTAGGCATGTTTGTTTATTTATGTTTCTATTCTTCGAAACACCAATTTCTGTTCTTTTGTTTCGGGGAAAAAAAAGAATAGAAACGCGTTTATTTACACTTTTATTTTCGGGAACAAAAAATTTATTTTTTTATTCTCGAGAATAGATTTGGAACAAAAACAAGAAGTAGAAAAAAAATTATTTCTTGTTCTGGAAACAATTCCGATAAAATCACCGGCCGTTATAGCGTAGATGATAGATCATTTGTCCTCCACCGAGGAGGCCAAGGTTCGAAGGCCCTGCGAAGCTGGGAGGCTGAAGCGCTGTGTGGTGAGTTAAGCGTGGCGTCGGGGTGGTGGTTTCCCCGCTAGCAACACCTGGGGGTTTACGTGGCGTCTATCGGCCAAAGCGGTTCCTCCAGCAAAAAAAAAAAAAATTCCAATAAACACCCACCTGAGTGGCGCTGCTGGCGGCGAGCTTCTCCTCCTAACGCAAGGGGAGGAGTTTGATTTCCGGGTGTCGCAGGATGACTTACTCGGTGGCACGTGTGTGGTGCCTAGCACGTGTTGCCCCAGATTTACCCTGCTACCTCGGGCCTTTGAGCTGTCTGTGTTGGTACGGTGCGCGAGTTCCCTAGGTCACAAAAAAAAAAATCCAATAAACACTTTTTTTCTTTCTCCTCTTTCTTTCTTCTATTTTTTTCTTCTTATTTTCTTCTTCTTCCTCCTCCTTTTGCTAGTCACCGGCCTTGAAAATAGATGGCGCTGACGATCGGCCAAATGAGGGCTGGCGACTCGCCAGAGGGGCCTCGTCGGCCCTTGTCAACCGGTCGCCGGCCATGGCCGAGGCCAGCGATCGGCCAAAAGGAAAATATGAGAAAAAAAAAAAAAAGAAAAAAAAAAAAGAAGAAAAGGAAAAATATAATAAAAATATTTAAAAATTAAAATAAATATAAAATTATATAAGTTTATCAAACGCATTTCTTTTTTAGAGTAGAAATTTTTTGCAGTTACCAAATGTGTTCTTATACTCATAAATTGTTTCCGGGAACAGAAATTAAAAAAAAAAAACTATTTATATTTTAAAATTATTTTCAGAAACATAAACGTTATCAAATGCACCCTTAGACACTTGACATCGTACTTAAAAAGGACTTTTACTCCGTCTTGCCACAATTTATGCAGAGTTGTCCAAACAGTACATGTAGAATCATTTAATGCTCTACTTCGTGTGTAAATGGGATGTTCCATGTGAAATACGAAATTCAGATGGAACCACGTTAAATGCATGAGGGTAGGTAGTTGAACGAAATCAAATGGAAAGAGTAAGAGACGAAATAATGAGTGTTGGAAGTCCACAACCGACTATCACGTGAAATGACAGTGATTTTGGAGAAGACTTCCCCACTGGGCGGAACATGGCGAAGAAGACGACCGGACGATTTCCCCATGTTGATTAGACACTTGACATCAATACTTAAAAGGACTTTCGCTCCATCCTACCGCGATTTATGCAGAGTTGGCCTAATAGTACACATACAATCATTTAATGCTCTACTCCGCGTGGAAATGGGGTGATCCCTGTGAAATACAAGATTCGGATGTAACCTCGTTAAATGCGTAAGAATAGGTAGGAGAACGAACTAAACGCAAAGAGTAAGAGACAAAATAAGGAGTGTCGAAAGTCTGCAACCACGACTTATAGGTCGGGAGATATTCGATTAGATAACATTTCTCTCGCAAGTCTAAATTATTTGGGAATGGATGAAAGAATGAAAGGTGCTCGAACACACAGTGGTTATTATCTTATGTATGCAGACTGCAATGTTTTCTATCACGTATATGGTCTCCAGCAAGCATTGTAAGCTTGTTTCGGTCAGCTTACCCTTTTTTTTTTATGTCTTCTTTTGGCATCAACATTTCTTTGGTGTCTTTGGAATTCACATTAACTGAGTTACTAGATATGGAAGTCAAGAGCATTCTTAAAGGAATATTCCTATGCTTGCACCCATAAGAAAAGTCCAAACCGTTTTACTGATCTGACTCTCCATTGAGGTATTCCACAAAGACTTAACTTGATTCTCTGATTGGATGAAAAAACATTGCTTGATCTGCCAACCTCATCTAGATCGTCTTGGAAAAAACATCTTTAAGTGACTTTGGTAATACCCAAACTATGCTTAGTATATTATTTACTATATTGATTGTAGATGTTTGGATAAAAGGACCACGTAACATCCATGGTGTGATCTACTGGGAAAAAGCTTATAGATGTCCTGTTATAACAAATGACACTTTTCAACCTAAAAATCATATTTTATGTCGAAGTAGTAAAGATCAAGTTGATGATGATGTAACAACCAGGTACATCAAATGATGTTCGTTGGGTTAGCTAAAGAGCCATTGAAACAAGCATACACATAAAATAATAATAATAATAATAATAATAATAATAATAATAATAATAATAATAATAATAATAATAATAATAAAAGAGATTATGTCTAGATCAATCATTTAAAAGAAGTGCAATACGAAAGTCAAATTTTGGGGCATTGGGGTCAGCCTTTGTCTTTCATGCGAAAGTCCCAAATAAGACACCTACCTAATCTTTTTTTTTTGGGTGACTTATAGCAATTGTTGACCAATTGTATTCTCGCATGGCCAATAATGCTACTAAGTCTCCTAATCAAGCGATTTATATGATCCTAGGGTTTTTCTTCGATATCATGCATCGACCCTACCATTCATCTAAAAATCATATACCTTGTAAAAAAATTTAAACTTACATACAGGTCTTTTGAACCTTATTTCTCAACTAATCAAACTGGAAAGTGAACCGTCGGTGGGTCACTTATTACCAAGGACATGCGCCAATCACAAACACAAGCAATTTCTAATGCAAGATGAGATTATATGTATGAAGAGTACATGTGATATTTCAAAAATAAATCTCAAAATCATTCATGAAAAGTTTTAAGACAATGTGATATCTTAACTATGAAAGGCATTCAAATGTTAAGCTTAGCCGAGGCTCGCATTAGAACTCACAAACATTGCAGGTATTTTGAATACAATTCAAACCATGACTTTCATAATGTCAAATTAGGATTATTTAAAAAAAAAAAGGGTTTGAAAATATTCAGGATTAAGGAATATCTAAGTTGTGGAACACATTCAATTACTAAGGCTAGCCCGGGACTCGCATTAGAATTCACAAACGTCGCAGGCATTTTGAATATGGTCCAAATCATGATTTTTCCTTAAGTCAAATTGAGCTTTAGAGAATAACCTTTTTAGGAATCGTTTTTGAGTGAAATCACATGTACCAAAACATTTTTTGAAAGGTGCAAATTGAAAAGGCCGGTTGTTTAATAACAAAATATCAAAGTATTTAGAACAATTTGCATGAATATGTCATGTCCTAATTTCATACATAAACTAACCTAAAAGATGTAGCTAAAAACAATCACAATCATGTTTATATCAGGAAATTTCAGAATAAACGTGCAAGGACAGCAAAATTGGGCAATACCTAATGATAATTTGGTAATGAAAAAATTCTCTAACACGTATGACATGATTATGAACAGCTTTCGTGAAGAGAGTTTTCTCAAATAATGTACACATGATTTTACAAAAATCAAACAACGAGAAACAACACATCAGAAATTTGTCAAAACAGCAGGACATCTAGCTAATATCACAAGAATTTTTCCTATCAAAGCATGTCTAAAAATCATCAAATTTATACACAAAATAGCCAACATGATAACAAGCAAGTTTCATTAAGAGGCCAAGTTCAGATTCCAAATAGAAAAAAAAAATGGAATAAAAACATCAAAGGTCTGTCCATATAGGACTTAAAACAGGGGTCCGAATTTGATCTATTGTCCATATTGTGATATGATTTTGAAAAAAATGGGAAATAGTCCAAATGATGAGCGATTGGCATGAAATTAGTGGCATTAGAAACCTCTAAGTGTGTCCTACATCTTTCTAGAAGAGCTTGAGTCCAAACTAGGTCAATTTCATATCCTAAAAATCGAGATCTCTAAAAGTGCGCGCATCGGTAATTAAGAAAACTGAACATAAGCATTCATTAGAAAACTTTAAAATCACTCAAAAATGCCGAAACAGCATGAAGAAATCACACGGAACTTAAGATTGGATATGACAGAAAGTTTGGATAGTCATCTAATCCTAAGTCGGCATACAAAATGTCATACAATTTTAAATGACATTATGAGACGATTGATGATTCCTAATAATATGCTTGAGAATTCTAAGTGTGATGAACACTTTTTGTGAGACAATTTGATGTGCAAGATGAAACTCAAATGACATGACCTAAACACGTATGCAAACCTTGCAACACTTGATTCAATCATCAAGAATGCATGATCGTAAGATTTGATCCCTAGATGACTCAAACAAGCATGGAAATGTGCACATATGACAAGGATTTATTTCAGCATCAAGTTCACAGAACAAGCATGATTTCAGCTATCCTCAAGACATGGATAAATCCTACCAAAAATCTCACATATAAAGCATATAGTGATGAAGATTTCTCATTAAGAGATCAAAACTCAAATAAGATCATATGAATTGTGGCAAAAATGGCAAAATAGATCACACTATATATCCAACACATGTTGTTGTAGTACCTTTTACTCTAATGGATAAAATTGATTCACGTTACCAAAGTAAAAACCTTACAAAGTATACATCAATTGAACATATATATCATGTATTTCAACAATCATGAAAGATTTGTATCACGCCCTGAACCTCGAGCACGCCTACATCCCACGATGGTCAATACGAATGCAACGTTCATAGGATACGTCGTCGACTCAATCATTTTTATTTCATATGCGGAAGTGAAACAAATACCCTTAACAACAAACAACATGGAATTGAAAGCAGGGCAACAGTTCTCAAAAGTCAACTTTTACAACGGATTTATATACAAAACGAGTATAGTCAAAAGTCTACAAAAAGATCGGCTCTAAAAAAGAAGCTGTCCTACGACATACTAGTCGGACAATGCTTCAATTTCTCATGCAACCTGATGATTTACGCATTTGAACCTATTTACTCGATTGAGATTCACTCAGTACCCCTACGATATTGTTATGGTAGTCTCTTGATTCCGAGTGGGATTTCTCCACGGGAAAGAAACCATCCCACGTGGTGTGTCAGAAACAAAGACAAAATATACCGTCTCTGATTAGTCAACCCCCCACCAATCACATCACAACTTCACTTCAAACAAAATGTCATACGACCATTGTGCAGTGATCATGCGGCGGTCGTGCAATGGTCGTGCGGCGGTCGTGCGGTGGCTGTGGGTAAGTGTTTGGAACTAAAGTGTTTGGTTCCACAAGCACTGGACAGCGTTGCATGTGCAAGCTCCCGCTAATAAGCCCAAAGACACATTTGGTTATCTCTCTCGTAAACTTATAGAACGAATGTGGAAAGCTTTAGAAACACTACAATCTCGCACATGAAGCAATTGATTTTGCTTTCAATTTTGAGCCCTTGACCAACCCTCAATCCCCAAATAAAAACTTCTACTCTAATTGAACCTTGAGTTTATACAAGGAAATTTGCATTCCACTTTCACAACAACCATAACAAAGTCATCAAACAAAAGATTGTGTTTGAGTAGGAATCTAATACTTAGACAAGCCAAAGTAGTCAAGGCATATGCCAAATTGTCTAAATATTTAAAAAAACAAGCAAAAATTAGAGACGAGGGCATTTACAACCCGATCAAAATGAAGTCGAATGGTTCCCTTAAATCAACAACTAATTAGCTTTACACCCTCAGTAGCGAGGGCGGGACTTAAGATGTTGTCGTTGTTGTGGTTGTGCGATCTTGACCCTCTTCTTCCATAGACATTAACACCCAACACTTTTCTTCATCTGACATTGATGCCTGAAACGTCACCAAAGTCCTGCAATCGTCAATGACTTGCATTTTGGGGAAAAAAAATGTCCACATGTTACGCATCAAACAACTCCAAAAGCGTTAGCCATATCTAGAACCATTAAATAACAATTATCTTCCTTTTAACGTTGTCATTCAATCGCTCAATTTGATCATGAATTGTTGCCAACTATGCCATGAAATTTTGACAAGGTGTGCCATGGAATTTTGCTTCTCAACTTGGAACTTACGAAACTCATCTATGCAAAAGTAGATGACCAAAATAACCAAATCAATTGTACCACTAGCTTTTTGGGAAAAACTCATAAACCTAAGGAACTAACAAATAAAGTTGCCTCCATAAATCTCATCACGAGAGGTTTTGTAATTGCATAAATCTTGATATAGTTTGTTGAGACTCTCGCTCTCGTTCTTCAATTTGTTTGTGTACTGCATAACGTCATCAAATCAAATAAAATCCCATATTATCAAAGTTGACTAATTCAATACAATTCATCGCTTACATCTACAGCGCGGTGTTGAAATTCCTCCGGGAATTGTTGTCTAAAGGAAATATATATTCATCAAATATAAGTATCATATTTAAGCAAAAGTTAAGAATACCACTTACATGTATCACTTGTTAAACTTACCCATTCCGCTCAATCTCCGAGCTCACTTGATCAATCTTGGCCTTAACTCCAACCATCTTGCTGCAAAACAATGGTACAAGAAAACAATAAAATATAATATGAATCAACTTAAATAATTAAACGAATTTATCTAGATTTAACATCGATATTCCAAAGTTATTCAGTTATATAAGCCATGAATAGCTAAACAAGTGAGTTGTGCAATATAGGATTACGAAATAGCGTGGATGCATGGAAGAATTGTTACTCTTCACGAATATCACTCATCTAAGAGCTCGACGTATTGGACAAAATTAGGAAAACATATAAAAAAATAAATAAGTCCAATCACCTCGAAAGTTTCTCATCTATTTTAAGCAGATATCGTCGCAATGCCTCTCCTGTGTTATTTGCGTCATTGCACACCACACAAAATCGAAAGTTTGAAACATAAATTATAGTTCAATAGACTTGGAGATATCCAAATCACTCACATCTTCAGCCTTTTTACTACCCTCATGTAATGATTGTCGTTGACAAATTAGTGCGGGTTGGTGAGGTCGTCTTGAGATATTGTTATGACAGGAGCTTCTCATTCCAAACCAACATATCGATTAGTTGCTCATTCTTCCATGAGTAACTCAAATCATCAGAAGACAAAGCCTCGAGGTTGAAGACATAAAGCCTTGAATCGAAGCGTAATAACTAAAAAGCAATCCAAAACCAACAACAATTAGTGCATGCAATCAACCCTAAACAAATAGGCAACAGAAAACACTGATCTGTGAAGCAGAAGAAATAAATCAATAGAAGATATAAGGCCTTGGCACAACCCTTAAGGAATAAATCAACATAGAACAGCCCTAAATGGGATCGAAGGAAGATGTAAATAGGCAATCAGTGAATCGGAGTGACACCTTTGGGAATAATAAACAAAAAACATAAAGTCTTGAGGCGACAACTGAATCGAGAATAATCCTCAACAGACAAATCAACACAATCAGTGAATCGGAAGAAATAAAGAGAATGGGACATACCTGAACAAGATAGCACTGGGTTTGAGCAATTCGAAAATCAAAGGAGACCTGAACACAAGAGAGCACCACACTTTAGTGTTTGAGAAATTTGAATTTCAAAGGAGTAAGATTACTTTATGCATCCCTCAACAGATGAATCAACACAATCAGTGAATCGGAAGAAATAAAGCGAATGGGACATACCTGAAAAGATAGAGTGATTCGAAAATTAAAGAAGACTTGAACACAAGAAAACACCACACTTTAGGGTTTGATGATTGGTTCGGGACCATGGCGCTTCATGATTGGTCCGGGACCATGCCGACTTGATGCGTCGAGACCACCTAATATTTTCTCGTGACGGTAAACAAAGCTTAACCTACTTTGATGCCAGCTTGGCCTCACGATGGCCCGACCATGCCTTGTGGCAATCTCGGGTTGCAGCAACCAACCTGCTTTTGTTTAAAATGATATTTTGTATTTATCATTTATTATCCAAATATTACCAAATTTTGACTAATCTGATTGACTCGATTTTCACTCCAAAGAAAGGTCGCTGCCCAAAGTTTCTAAAAGTTCACACAAATTTTTGGGCGTTGACCTTAACCGACGACTGTAATGACAAGTTATGATATTCCCTTTGTAAAAAATTCAATCTTTACGATTTTGACCAAGTAAAAAGCTTATGATGTCATCTTTAAGGTGAAATTGATTGATCGAGCCAAATCATAAAAATCCCTACACCTCACGATATATGGTTGTGATTAAAAGATTTGATACTTTAGTTCAGTTTTTTTAGGGTTTGTCGCGACCTACCCTCGGGGGGAGGGAACAGGTTTAAGGGTATTGCCTAAAAGACGGGCCTAAGGCCCATGATTAGGCGCGAGCTCTCCCAAGCCCATACCCCGCGTGACGTTGGGATATTCTTAAGAAATTTTGCATAAAAGGAGTCGCCACTAGCCTATTGGGGTCGGTTAGAAACCAAGTGAGGCATGGGAGCGTGCCTCACTTCCTACGCAACCAGAGAATTTAGGTTCGGGGACTTAATTACACTAATTAACCAATTAGTGCCCTTTCGGTACCTAATTTTGTTCATTTTAACAAAATGATTTTTGGCAGGCAATTTGGATTGATTTCATATTTATCCACTAACATGAGAGGTGATCATGCGGGCGCGCAATCATTAAAGTAATAATCAAAACTACCAAGATCCTAATTGCAATAAGATTAAACACATGCAATCAAACATAATTAAATATGTAAATTAAACATATGACATAATCAATATGCAAGCAAATAGATGTCTAATTACACTAAGAAAGCAAGATATAGCAATTCCTAACCAAATCACATCATTTTTGGATTTTCGAAATTTTTGATTTTTTGATTTTTTGATTTTTAAATTTTTTTAAATTTTTAAACAAAATTAATTTTTTTATTTTTTTTTAAATTAAAACTATTTTCAATATTTAGTAATTTTTTTTTCGATTTTCGAAATTTTTTTTTAATATCTTTAATTTCTTTTTAAATAATAAAATAAACTTAAAAATAAAATTCGGGGCCGGACCGGGTCGGGTGGGTCGGGTCCGACCAGACCCGGGTTCAGCCCGTTCGATGCGGGTCGGGTCCGGTCACGACCGGACCCGATTTCGGCCTAGTCGGCGGCAACGGCCCGAGTGGGCCCAAAATTTTTTTTTAATAGTTTAGTCAAGGCCCAAAGAAAATTAAAAGACCCACATATTTCCTAAGCCCGCAAGAGCCCAACCCAATTTACCTCAATCGAAGCCCGGCCCGAGACAAACCCAAGCCCGACCCACTTCAAGACCAAACCCTACCCGGTTTGGAGGGTTGCTTGACCCGGTTCGACCCGATTTGAGCCTCCTTCTCCAAGGCTTCTTGGCGGCACCGACACCGGGCAGCGATGGCGGCGACGGCGACGGCGCAGCGGGTGGCGGCGGCACGGGCAGCAACGGCGCGGTGCTGGTGCCGCGACGGATCGAAGGAGCGGCGCGCGGCGTGGCAGCGGCGGCGTCGCGGCTTCGGGGCAGGAGCGGCTCTGACGGCGTCGTAGGGGCGGCGAGGGCGGCAGGAGGAGGCTCTTGCGCAGGGTCGCGGAAGCTCGGGCTGCAAAGCGAGCCGAGGCGCAGCGGTGGTGGCGCGGCGCATGATGCGGCGGAGGGGAAAGACTCCCGCATCGATCGAGCGTGATCGATCCGGGCCTTGGCGGATCTCCGCGCGACGGGCGGATCGGTGCTAGCCGCAGAGCGGCCGAGACCGGCGGAGGGCGCGGAAACAATGCAGCGGGGGCGGAGCTTCGACGGTTGAAGGCGGCAGCGGCGCGGCGATCGGTTCGATCCGCTAGCGCCGGGCGCTAGCGCGGCGTCAAGTGGGGCGAGGGGTGGACGCCGGAGGTGAGCTACCGCAGGAGTCGCCGAGAGGTGCTGCAGCGGCGGTGTAGCGGAGCGGCGAGCACCGGACGGAGGTGGCGCGAGGTCGACGGGCGACGCCGGGCGGAGAGGGCGTCGGGTGCCTGGTGGAGGTGGCGCGAGCGTCGGGTCGTCGCAGCTGCAGCGGGGGTCACGGACGCGCGGGCTGCGGCGAGTCGGGCGCGGCGGTGGTGGCGCCGTGCTCGCGGACGAGCGGCTCCGCGCGCGGCGGCCGACGCAGCGAAGGCTTCCCGCGGCCGCGGGGCGGAGCCGCTGAGGCTCCTTCCTTCCTCTCTGTTTTTTTTCGTTTTTCTCGTTTCTCTCCCTCGAGCTCCCTTTTTTTCCTTGGGACCGAGTTCGGTCCCTTTTCAGCTACAACAGTTGCAGGTTTTCTTGGGCTTCCTCCATTGCCGGCGCCGCCACGCCGCAACCCACTTTCATTGCTTCCATTTTTCTTTTCTTTTTTGTTGTTTTTGTTTTTGTTTTTTTTTTTTTTTTTTTTTAAAAAGACTAATTTCTAAATCTGTAGACAATTAAATCCTAAATAAAAATGGGAAAATTTAGGTGTCAACAGCTGCCCCTCTTTGAATGGGAGCTCGAAGAGGTTCCTTTCAAAGACAAAAGACACCTAAATTATTTTGACGATAAACCCAAGTGTATAGGCACGTATTAGATCGATGGAAAGAACTCATAACTATGGAAACATGTCTTGTCAATAAGAGGAAGAAAGACTCCGGCTACAAAGCTCTCCAGGCTACAAAAGCTCTCCAGGCTACAAAGCTCACCGTGTCGTAAGAAAAAGGACTCCGGGCTACAAAGCTCTCCGGGCTACAAAGCTCACCGTGTCATAGGAAGAAAAACTCCGGGCTACAAAGCTCTCCGGGCTACAAAAGCTCTCCGGGCTACAAAGCTCACCGTGTCATAGGAAGAAGGAGAGGAATGAGGTCTCACCATGTAACAATGGGTTTTGACCGGGTTGAAAACGCATGATTTGAGGAAAACCAATGAACCTTTGTAGATAATATGGTTTAAGATTGACCATGAACCTTTTGAAAAATTGCAGTTTAGAAATAAACTCATGAACATTTTAAAATCGGGGTTTAAGGATGACCCACGAACCGTGTGGTTTAAGGATGACCCACGAACCTTGTGGTTTAAGGATAGACCCACGAACCGTGTGGTTTAGACTGTAAAAAAAATGTCTCACAATGTAAAAACGGGTTTCGACTAGATGTGATGGTCTCGCCGTGTAAAAACTGGTTTTGACTTGATGTGATGGTCTCACCGTATAAAAACGGGTTTTGATTTGATATGATAGTTTTGACTGGATATAATAGTCTTATCATCTACAAACAAGTTTCGACCGAAATGAAGGTCTCACCGTTTACAAACGGGTTTTGGCCGAAAGGAATATCTCACCGCGTACAAACGGGTTTCGGCCGAGAGGAAGGTCTCATCGTGTACAAATGGGTTTCAACTGGAGGAATGTCTCACCGTGTACAAACGGGTTTCGACCGGATGATAGTCTCACGGTGTAAAAACGGGTTTCGACCGGATGATAGTCTCACCGTGTACAAACGGGTTTCGACTGAAAGGAATGTCTCACCGTGTACAAACGGGTTTCAACCATGTGGTTTAGAAAAAGCCACCAATCCCGTGGTTTAAGGATAGACTCACGAACCGTGTGGTTTAGGAAAGCCACCAACCTCGTGGTTTAAGGATAAACCCACCAACCGTGTGGTTTAAGGATAGACCCACAAACCGTGTGGTTTAGGAAAGCCACCAACCCCGTGGTTTAAGGATAAACCCACCAACCGTGTGGTTTAAGGATAGACCCACGAACCGTGTGGTTTAAGGATAGACCCACCAACCGTGTGGTTTAGGAAAGCCACCAACCGTGTGGTTTAAGGATAGACCCACGAACCGTGTGGTTTAAGGATAGACCCACCAACCGTGTGGTTTAGGAAAGCCACCAACCGTGTGGTTTAAGGATAGACCCACGAACCGTGTGGTTTAAGGATAGACCCACCAACCGTGTGGTTTAAGGATAGACCCACCAACCGTGTGAATGACATGGTTTAAGGCTAACCATGAACCTTTGGAGATGACATGGTTTAAGGTTGACCATGAACTTTTGGAGATGGCATGGTTTAAGGTTGACCATGAACCTTTGATTTTTAGGGAAGCACCTGCTAATCCCTTGAAAGCTGCATGGCTTCACTGAGGAATCCTGTCAAACTCAACTTGAGTGAATGTCATTAGAGACGTCATTAAGAGACGTATTGGTGGTATTGTAGCATTAATTGAACAAGCAAATCAAGCTAAGTCCAACTGTTTTGGAAAAACATTTGATTTCAATTAGCCTCATGTGGCACAAAATTGTTATCTTACTTGTGGATATATCATTAATCATCAAATTCTCTAGGAGTCAAGTTTTTATTAGAACGACTACGACTCATGAAAAAGGCTCATTAAGCATGCCAAACTAGAGTTTCTTAGTCAGAAAGGGCTTCTCACACACTCTTGATAAAACGGCTGCTTGATCCCATCTATTTGTGTGGGAAATAACTAATTGCTAAGGGTATCTCACATAACCTATGTCAAAGGCTTCCAGAGACATTCGCAATGAGCACAATCTGATCGATAAAAAAGGTCTTTTGAAAGGACCGCAATATAGGCTTGGTTAGGGCTTACACAAAGGAATGATTGCTTTGAGGCCAATAAAGGAACATTTGCCGCTATCTTCATTGGGTTTACGAGTCGAGAACTTGGAAGATAAGACAAGATAGAATTATTTCCACTCCTTCAAGCAAAGAGCTTTTTTGTGGTATTCTCAGTTTCACTCAAATCATCCCAATCAGAAGAGGCTTCAGAAAAGGGTTATAATGTTGGCTCGGGAAAGGCTTGAAAGGCTTAAAATTTTCAAGAGGGTCTTTAAGAGTCAGTGATCATCATGGCATCGTGACTGGGTCACTTGACCTTTCGAAAGCATTTGGCTCTTGAAACACAGCACATCTCGAGAGTTCATTCACTGATCATTTCTGCATGAGAGCTTTGCTCTTTTCTCTAATTTCCTTTGTCCTTTGCGATGATTTTTTTCGCAGGCACTTGGATTTTGATAATTTTTCTTTCACATAAGATGCGGCCTTTTGGCTCTTTTTCTTGACGGGCATTGGCCTTGCTTTTACCAGGCACACTGCTTTTTCATGCCCCCTAGTTTGTCGAGCTTTTTGCTCTTTGAACTTTGGTAGCTTATGAATTTTGAGATGCTTTTCACATTTTCCTGTGATTGTCAATTATATTTGGTCAATACTTATGCCTTGCCCCAGTGAAGGGAGATGATCACCGCTCGGGATTCAGAAATGAATAATCAGGCCCAAATTGGTTATAGCAATGGGTATCAGTGTTTGGGTAGAGAATGAAATGCTCTTCTTCACCTTGGGATGAGTCAAGCTCGATGAGAATTCCTCCGAAGCTAACACAAGAAGATTGATGTAAGTGAAAGTAATAGAATCTTTCTCAACCTTTTGTTTTACAACACGACCGTAACCTCCTATGTTGCCCCAATGTAGGGTCGTTCTCGATAGGGGTACTTTGAAGGATCATCTTTTTTTCCAGCCCAAAGGGGTAACAAGAGATCAGTGCAATGCTTGGGATTGATGAAGGCAATGCCTTTATCATTTCGATCTTTGCGCTCAATGCGAATGAATCATTTGTCCTAAGAGAAGGTTTCTTTTCACTCAACTCTCAAAAGTGTTTGAATAATGCTCAACTCTCAAAAGTGTTTAAAGGACGTGTTTGGAAATGAGCTTGCCTTTCTTCATCCTAAGCACTTCTTGTTTGGCATGGTTAACATTTCCATTTCACTTTGCCGAGACCATTCGAGTATATCAATCTCCATAGGGAATTTTGATTCAAAATGAATAATCCACAAGACAAGAAAACAATTTTGAGATAGAAGGATGTTCAAAAGGTTTGTAATTTTTTTTCTCAATTATTATTCATTTTTTTTCTCTAGGAAAGCCCAAAAGTTCTCTTTTGTAATGGAAATTCTATTTTTTTCTCTTTCTTTTTTTATTTAAAAAAAAGACTGAGAAGAAGGGTACTTACCTGCAGCGTGGTGACCCGATAATCCTGTAAAGAATGTAAAAGAATATGTTAGTGCAAAGCTCCTTAGGGATTGAAATGTTGGAAACAATACATTATTACCCTTCACTCGCTTTCATCCTTTTGACGCTAACATCTCTTGGATTCACCTTCATGGATATTTGGCAACTCAACAATACCCTTCCCTTGCATTTGCCCTTAAGTGTTTGATGTTTTCCTGATTCCTTGGTAGAAGGCGCCGATTCTACGGTTAAGTGCAACCCTTCTTTTATTTTTTTATCACCCTGTAAGAAGGGAGATGAAATGAGTTATCTCTATTTTTAGTTAGGTTCAACAAAGGAACGATACATCCTTCTTGATGAATTTGACAATGTTGTTCCAGCACACTTTGTTTGTGGGGAGATGAGAGATTTTTTTTAAAAAAAAAATCAGACGTTGCTCGCCACTCTTCATTTGACAATCCTTTGTTATGTTCGAACTCGCCCCGTATCAAAGAAAAGGACAGGTCATTTTTTATGCTGAAGAGAAATCAAGTTTAGGAACGAGATACATCCTTTTCGAGTCAAGCGATCAACATCCCAATGTATCTCTCATGGAGGAATAGACAATATTGCCCACTTTCTTTCATTTGAATCTTTTTGTTTAAGATGAACAAGACTTAAAAGTGCTCAATTGCGTTTGTTGGGAACGTTACAAAACTTGGCACTCTTGATATCTCCTTGACAATGAAAATAAAATTATGACAGAAACGGTATTAGAAATGAATAACTGGAATCGATACAGTTTACTCTTCCTTTGAATTTGCCCTTTTGGATACTTGGCAACTCCCTTCATTTGTCTCATCATGCAAAGTGAACGAGGTCAACGGGTTATTTTGGCACGTAAGGCATTTGCGAATAACAAAACTTCTCAGAATGGAATTTGACTTCGTTCCGCTTTTACGGAAAATTGGCGCCAACGAAACCTCGACGCATGCTTGCTCCTCGAGTTCGATGAGCCCAAGAAAATGACTATATGAAGAGAGGGCATTAAACAAATTTTTCTTGAGATTCATTTTGGAAGGTAAATGTATAGGTTCACTTAAAACACTTCTAAATTTGCTCTCTTTTTTGTATATTTTTTTTTTTAAAATGATGATTTTCGAATTCCATCATTAAAAATGTGAGTCGCACAATTTACAAGAGCATAAATTGGATTTGCAAATCAAAACCTAAAACGGAAAACATGTTTCTTAACAAGAATAAAGACTGATAAAATACAAGAGACTCTTTTACAGATGAAAGTAAAAACAACTCTTGTCCTAGCTCTAGAATTCACGTCCTTGAATGGTCACCATGAGAATGTCAAAGAGCATCGCGCATAACCTGCAAAAAGATGACAATGTCAATATGTGAATAAGAGAAAATGATATTTTAATGACGTCGCTTCTTATAATAAAATCGAGGCGACGATACATGCCCCACAATCCTTATTACGGGATTTTAGTATTTCGCCAAGATTTTATCATAAGAGAAAACATCATTAAAATTATCAATCCACGGCCATCAATCGAATGTCCACTTTTATTCCAAAAGTTTCGTATGCAAAAGTGTCATTGATTTTTGAAAAATTGATTTGTGATTTTACTCATAGAAAATTAGAGTGATTTTTATTTTGAGGAATTTGTACACAAAATGATTTGCATTATAGTCCCAAAATGCAAGAATGAGAAAATTTGATAAAAAATGCAATTTCAATTTTTGTGTCCCAATATAATCACAACTTGAAAGTTTTTTTTCTTTTTCTTTTTCTTTTTTCGAAATGATTTTCAGCCCATAACTAGAAATTTAAACAGAACCATGTGTTCAACAGGCCAAATCAAAATGTTTAGAACTTGCATTCAGATGCTCACTTGTCAAAAGTGATTGTCAATTTTTCAATCATAAGCTTGCATCACCGAGGGCATTCGATTGATTTCCGCAAATTTCAAGATGAAAATGCAAAACAAAATGAGCAAATAAAAAGGGAAATGATACTTACAATGGGTGCCGACCTTTGTCTCATGCTTTTTCTTTTTTGTTTTCAATCACATAGACATGCACATGGAATGTGGTTCGATTTCTACTCTATACGGCTCAAAATGAAGCCATAGGATCACCGGACTGAACCAACAAGATCGTGGCTGGGTCGGGTTACCCATGACTCCGGCTTCGTCAAAGAACCGACCCGTGTCGCATGCTCGCACCGGGGTGGGTACCTTCGACGTGAAGAAAGAAATTTCGGGGTAGAGGTGGGCGACTCGTACTACGCGGTTGTAGTCGGAGTGGTATCCACCTCAACACCATCCTAGGTGATCCTATGCGGCCCGGGTCCGGCGGCAGATTGTGTGTGTTAAAGTGTAGTGCAATGCAGGGGATGTAGGCATGACAATTTATAAGCAATCGGCACTTCATATATGAAAAATAAACCATACATTCCTACATCTCCCTGCAAGACAAAGATGAGCAAACACTTCCCCTTATACCTCCCATTCTACAAAAACATTTAACACCTTTCATGTTAGAGACATACCTGGAATTCTTGCTGCCAAACAAAAATATTTTTTTGAACAAGATTAATTTTGGCCTAAGTCCTCTAAGGTTCAAAACCACGTCCCCAGCGGAGTCGCCAAGCTGTCGCGACCTACCCTCGGGGGGAGGGAACAGGTTTAAGGGTATTGCCTAAAAGACGGGCCTAAGGCCCATGATTAGGCGCGAGCTCTCCCAAGCCCATACCCCGCGTGACGTTGGGATATTCTTAAGAAATTTTGCATAAAAGGAGTCGCCACTAGCCTATTGGGGTCGGCTAGAAACCAAGTGAGGCATGGGAGCGTGCCTCACTTCCTACGCAAACCAGAGAATTTAGGTTCGGGGACTTAATTACACTAATTAACCAATTAGTGCCCTTTCGGTACCTAATTTTGTTCATTTTAACAAAATGATTTTTGGCAGGCAATTTGGATTGATTTCATATTTATCCACTAACATGAGAGGTGATCATGCAGGCGCGCAATCATTAAAGTAATAATCAAAACTACCAAGATCCTAATTGCAATAAGATTAAACACATGCAATCAAACATAATTAAATATGTAAATTAAACATATGACATAATCAATATGCAAGCAAATAGATGTCTAATTACACTAAGAAAGCAAGATATAGCAATTCCTAACCAAATCACATCATTTTTGGATTTTCGAAATTTTTGATTTTTTTGATTTTTTGATTTTTAAATTTTTTTTAAATTTTTAAACAAAATTAATTTTTTTTTTTTTTTTTTAAATTAAAACTATTTTCAATATTTAGTAATTTTTTTTCGATTTTCGAAATTTTTTTAATATCTTTAATTTCTTTTAAATAATAAAATAAACTTAAAAATAAAATTCGGGCCGGACCGGGTCGGGTCGGGTCCGACTGCACCCGGTTATTTGTTCGATGCGGGTCGGGTCCGGTCTACGACCGGACCCGATTTCGGCCTAGTCGGCGGCAACGGGCCCGAGTGGGCCCAAAATTCTTTTTTTTTTTAATAGTTTAGTCAAGGCCCAAAGAAAATTAAAAGACCCACATATTTCCTAAGCCCGCAAGAGCCCAGCCCAATTTACTCCGAATCAAGCCCGGCCCGAGACAAACCCAAGCCCGACCCACTTCAAGACCAAACCCTACCCGGTTTGGAGGGTTGCTTGACCCGGTTCTCGACCCGATTTGAGCCTCCTTCTCCAAGGCTTTTGGCGGCACCGACACCGGGCAGCGATGGCGGCGACGGCGACGGCGCAGCGGGTGGCGGCGGCACGGGCAGAACGGCGCGATGCTGGTGCCGCGACGGATCGAAGGAGCGGCGCGCGGGGTGGGTAGCGGCGGCGTCGCGGCTTCGGGCAGAGGAGCGGCTCGGACGGCGTCGTAGGGGCGGCCAGAGGGCGGCAGGAGGAGGCTCTTGCAGAGGGTCGCGGAAGCTCGGGCTGCAGGCGAGTCGAGGCGCAGCGGTGGTGGCGCGGCGGCAGATGATGCGGCGGAGGGGAAAGACTCCCAGATCTGATCGAGCGTGATCGATCTGGGCCTTGGCGGATCTCCGCGCGACGGGGCGGACCGGTGCTAGGCTGCAGAGCGGCCGAGACCGGCGGAGGGCGCGGAAACAGCCGACAGCGGGGTGGAGCTTCGGACGGTTGAAGGGGCGGCAGCGCGCGGCGACCGGTTCAGATCTGCCGCTAGCTGCGTCGGGCGCTAGCGCGGCGTCAAGTGGGTAGAGGCGGGGACGCCGGAGGTGAGCTACTTGCGCAGAGTCGCCGAGAGGTGCTGCAGCGGCAGTAGCGGAGCGGCGAGCACCGGACGGAGGTGGCGCGAGGTCGACGGGCGACGCTCGGGCGGAGAGGGCGTCGGGTGCCTCGGTGGAGGTGGCGCGAGCGCCGGGTCGTCGCAGCTGCAGCGGGGTCACGGACGCGCTGGCCGCAGCGAGTCGGGCGCGGCGGTGGTGGCGCTGTGCTCGCGGACGAGCGGCTCCGCGCGCGGCGGCCGACGCAGCGAAGGCTTCCCGCGGCCGCGGGCGGAGCCGCCGAGGCTCCTTCCTTCCTCTCTTTTTTTCGTTTTTCTCGTTTCTCTCCCTCGAGCTCCCTTTTTCCTTGGGACCGAGTTCGGTCTCTTTTCAGCTACAACAGTTGCAGGTTTTCTTGGGCTTCCTCCATTGCCGGCGCTGCCACGCTGCAACCCAGCTTTCATTGCTTCCATTTTTCTTTTCTTTTTTTGTTGTTTTTGTTTTTGTTTTCTTTTTTTTTCTTTTTTTTTAAAAAGACTAATTTCTAAATCTGTAGACAATTAAATCCTTAATAAAAATGGGAAAATTTAGGTGTCAACAGGGTTTGAGAATGAGAAATGATTAGATGAAGGTTTTTAATCTATTAAAAGACTAAAAATCAAATAATATATAATTATAAATTATTATGGGATTTACTCATTTAAGAATTTATGGCTCAAAACCGTCACGACCTAACCCTCTCACGGGAAGTGGGTGCTTTTGTTATTATTAGGATTTCAACAATTTTCCATTGACTCGGGCTCTCCCAAGTTTACACCCCATGTGATATTAGGCATTCAAATTTTGAATCAATAATTTTGATTAAGGAATCGCCACTAGCCTTTTTTGGGATTGGCTATAAGATACGGAAGAATATCTTATTATTTACACAACCAGAGATTTTGGAATTGGGGGACTTGATTACGTTAGCTCTAAGGCTAATGTTCTTTCAGTACCTAACCTAATCATGTGCTAACTAAGTCATAGCAGCCTATCAATAAAAATATAAGGTTTGTCATAACATCTAAAACAAGGAAATAACATTCAAATATTGAAAAATACAATCAATTATAATCATAATTAAAATATGCAAGCATCCTAAATTGCCCCTAAAAGAGAAAACAAGACAAAACAAAACAAGAGTCCATATTGTAAAGCCCTTAAGGCTTATCCAATTTTAGGTTTTAATTCTTTAAAGGGTTTTCCATATCGCTTCTGAATCCAGAAATAGCTCGATCTTAACAGCCTATCATTCTCTCGTTTCGAGAAATGTAAAGTTCTTTGCGTAATTTGATCTAACCAAATCATACTCTCATCTGCATTTGCTTTCTTTTTTTTTCTTTTTTCCTTTTAATTTATGATGTTGCAGATTGCCACGTTCCACTAAAAGAATTTGAGGGAACTTCATAAACATGATGCCGGCTTATACCAATTGTGCTCCAACGCCTTTTAAGCTTATCAGATTTTCTAGCGTCGGTGTTTACTATTTTACATGAGAAAGCCAAATTTCGCATCATCAGACAAAGTATGGTAACAAGAAGTAAATGGTAAGAGCTACAAGAAATATCATGATCTCGTTATCTTTGAGCCCATTCTTAAGGATTGGACGTTGCAGTTGTAATCCATCTATTCATGATTGAAATTGCAAATGGCTGAACTTCCCAAGCGTTTTTGAGCGATTAATGAACCATTGCAAGTATAGATAATGAAATTGACAAAGCTAAACAAAGTATGGGAGACAGCTTGCCACCCGGGCTACAACAGAAAAACCCAAATATCTCAATAATTGAAGCAATTAGGATCAACTAATTCTTCCAATTCGATGCCCTCTGGTGCGCTTAACATGATTGAGCTCTGCGTCGATATCGCTCGAGAAAGTAGTTGCATGCTTGGACGATGCTCCGGTTTGGGACTAAAGCAGGAAAAAACCATCTTTGTCACGAAAGCCACTTCCCTAGCACATTACCTTCCGGGTTTGGAATTCTTTGATCTAAAATATCTTTCAGTGGACAAGAAGCCATTGAATTGCTTGACGATGATGATGATGAGGACGCAAGAGCTGATATGAGATCGCCTGGGTGTCTTCCCATAATTACTTCCAATGTCACCACTTTGAAGCTATAGACATCGCATTTCTCGTTCGGTTTCATTGTGTATGCGAGTTCTACATAGAGAAAAGCAGTAAATATTTTTCTAGCTTTTATACAATATTCACGCTTCGTAAATTAAAGTGATTTTGTCCATTAAAAAGTATCACTACGCGCCATCAGTGCTAGAGAAAGTTCTCTTCTTTTTGTTTTATTTTTCTTTTCTTTTTGGGGTGGGGGGTAGGGGTGGGGGAGCGGGGGGACGGAGGCGGTTTGTGGTGTTGGGTATTTTAAACGACTCTTTTTCGATTGTTTATCAACAAAGGAAACTCTACTTCACTCATTTCATGTAGAGGCTACTGAAATTTATATTTTAAATTATAAATTAATACATTCTTTAGATTCCAATGGGTTTTAGAATTTTCATTTCTTTAGCAAAAAAATTCACTTTACTAATTGGTGGCCTGAATCTCTATTAATCTATAATTGAACCTTCAAATTTATGAATAGCTTTTGGATTTCATCTCTGGTATTTTGAAATTTAAAGCAAGGTAGGTAAGGATGAGGATCTTGTATAAGCATTGTCCTATCTATAAAATGAAGTGCGCTGAATTTTGAAGAAACCAACTTACCTGGAGCTGCATATCCAAAGGTGCCTCCAAAGGAAGTCCAATTAAAGGCATAAGGATTTAGAACTTTAGCCATGCCAAAATCAGAAACGTGAGCTTCGTATTCTTCATCCAGTAAAATGTTCTTGCTCGATATGTCTCGATGAATTATAAGAGGTGAGCATTCATGGTGCATGTAGGACAAAGCATGAGCCACACCTTTAACAACTTTCACTCTCTTATTCCAGTCAAATCTTGTTATCCTCTCTTTGTTGCTCAATACATCCTTCAAGCTACCAGATTCCAAGAACTCGTACACCAAAAATGAATGTCGAGAACTGGAGCAAAAGCCATATAGCTTGACAATATTGCGATGTCGAGCCCCATTCAATGCATGAATCTCCTTTTCGAATGCTTTTCAACCCGCCAGTTCGTCATCTAGTGCATCCTTAAGTTTTTTTACAGCAACAGTTTCACCTGTTTGTAATTGGGCCTTGTAAACACACCCTTGTCCTCCGACACCAATGCAATATTTGGCATCAAACTCCTCCGTGGCTTCAATAATGTTCTCATAAACCATTCTTCCATCAAAGCTCCATACTGCCCACGGGTTTTCATTGCCTCCATCAACCGGACTAGCCTTTGTTTTCCTTACTCTTCGGCATAAAGTACTTGAAGCTCTCACAACAAGAAACAAAGTAAGTAGGCATCCTAAAGTAGGATAAGTAGGCATCCTAAAGTAGGAATCAAAATTAGCAGCAACTTTTTAATTTTGTTTTTACATGTGGATATTGTTGTTGTACAGGGATTGAGACCGGCAATAAATCCACACAAGCCTTTATTCCCTCTCACAACTTCAATTGTAGCATTGCGAAAGGCTGGAATGTTTGGCAAAGGACCCTCCAACTCATTATACGATATGTCGATGGAAGTCAAGCTTGCCATATCCTCAAAGGTCAACGCAATTAAACCCGAGAGCTAATTGTGGGAGAGATTGAGTGCTTCCAATATTTGCAAGAGCCCAAGTTGTACAGGTATTCCTCCCGTAAGCAAATTTTGACTCAGATCAAGAACTTGAAGAGATTGAAGCTTGCCGATCTCAACGGGAATACTTCTGTCAAGATTGTTTCTACTTAAATTTAAAAACAAAAGCCTCGAACAATCCCCAAATTGTTTAGGAATTGAGCCGGTTAAGTTATTTCCGGCAACATCAATTCTTGACAAATCGGACAATGTTCCTAGTTCTCGAGGTATGTAGCCTACAAGTTGATTGTCACAGAGGGAAAGCTCTAGAAGTGACTTCAATTTTCCTAGATCTTTTGGAATTTCCCCAACAAGACTATTTGAAGAGATGTCAAGTGTATGTAATTGGCTCAAGTTTCCAACCTCAAAGGGTATCACGCCTGAGATTCGAGTGTTAGAGATTTTCAAGCAGGTCGAATTGCTATATTCACCTAGTCTAAGTGGTAGCTCACCGTAAAGTTTATTGTTGCTCAACTCAAGATAATCTAAGTAAGGATATGTCCCGAGACCATCGAATATATTTCCCTCGAGATGGTTATTTAGGAGCCTAACTCTATACAAACTCGTGCAGTTTTTGAGGCCTCACGGAATTGGACCAGTGAAGTGATTGTTATCAGTGGAAATTTTTTCAAGAACTTGACCACTGCAAATGTCTTGTGGCAATTGGCCGACGAACTTGTTATCGCTCAGCTGCAAGCTTATGAGCTTGCTTAAGTTACCTATAATGGATGGAATCGAGCCAGAGAGACTGTTAACCCTAAGCACAAGATATGAGAGAGATTCGAGCATTCCTAGTTCTTTAGGAATAGGACCAGACAACTTATTTTGGTAAAGGTCAAGGATATTCAGATTGCTCAAATTCCCTATCGTTGATGGGATAGGACCTGTTAAATCATTAGTTTGTAGTTCAAAATGTATGAGGAATCTCATTCCTCCAACTTCTGAAGGTATGGGGCCTGAAAGTTGATTGTCAAGGTGGTAAAGATATGAGAGAGATCTGAGCATTCCTAGTTCTTTAGGAATAGGACCAGACAACTTATTTTGGTAAAGGTTAAGGATATTCAGATTGCTCAAATTCCCTATCATTGATGGGATAGGACCTGTTAAATCATTAACTAGCAGTTCGAAATGTATGAGGAATCTCATTCCTCCAACTTCTGAAGGTATAGGGCCTGAAAGTTGATTGTCGTAGAGGTAAAGATATTTCATTTTACTAAGATTCCCCAAAGTTGTAGGGATGGATCCATTGACATAATTGGCTGATAAATCAAGTTGAATAAGAGACTCCAACATTCCTATTTCCTTGGGAATGTACCCAGCCAATTGATTATTGAAAAACCATATCTCTTCCATGTTGCTCATGTTTCCAATGGAAGAAGGAATTGGACTGGTGATTCTGTTGTTTGCTATGTGGAGATAAGCGAGAGACTTGAGCCTTCCTATTTCTTTAGGAATGAAACCAGCAAGCTTATTATCCGAAAGATATAGATAGGTTAAGTTACTCAAGCTAAATATCTCATTAGGAATTGGACCGGCCAAATCATTATTCAAAAGATTGAGATCTCGTAAAGATCGCAATGGCCAAAGTTGAGTCGGAATATTTCCGGAAAGGATATTTCGAGACAAGTCCAAATAAGTAAGCTTGGCAAGATTAGCCATGCTCAAAGGGGTTTTCCCAAAGAATGAGTTGTTGGCAAGTGTAAGAGCGATCAAGTTGGGCAATTGGGAGAAATTGAGATAATGAAGCATACCATGTATGATAGAATTTGAAAGGTTCAAGCTTGCGACGCTTCCGAGAGAATCACAATTGATTCCGCGCCATGAACAAGGGTTGGTTCCATTCCACGAAGACAAAGTAAAGCGGCTCCCGCTGTCTAGCTTAGACTTCCATGTTAGGAGTGCCTCCACTTCCTCATATCTCGTTTGGTTAGTAGCACTAGCAAGGGCCTCTGGAGAAGAGCTTCGAGATGAAGCAAGAAAAGGCATTTCCTGCGTAAGCAGGAGGAGGACATAAGCGAGGAACAACATTGAGAGTTGTTTTTGAGATGAGGCCATGACAGGTCGTTTAGGTTATTTGGGGTAGGCTTTCTTTTGTTTCTAGTTGCATAAGTGTTGAAATGGACCAAGTACAACTAACATATTTATAGAAGAAATTAGGACCGTCACGTCAACAACAAGTCATTAGTCACTTCTTCTGGTTACAGGGTTACCTCTCCAGACAGCAAGTGAATTTCGTCGCCATGTTGGGGATGCCCTACCTGCCTTGTAACGTAGGTGGACTGATAGGATTACATTCCTCATTTTAATGTGCCGGTGCCCGCACGACCAACACTCCCCTAAGTTCCTCTCTGTATATTTGTCTTCTTCGAAAGGAGGGAATACCCTCTCAGTACTTTACATCCTAAAAGTCTAGAGGTCTAGATTGAATTAGGATAAAGCTTTTTAAGGTTATGTTTAGGTCCACTTCTTCTCGGTGAATGAGAGAATTTCAAATTTCATTTTAGTCAAAATTACACAAAACTATCCGAATTTTGGGGTAGTATACGTTTATTCCTAAACTTTCAATGGATCCATAAATACCTCATGAACTTCCATTTTGTCACGGCCATTAACCTTCCGTATTTTTATCCATAAATATGTGCAAAGACTTATTAGTTTTGTATGGAGCGAAGGCTGGGATGTAAGTCAACAACACGAAAACATAATATTGCCGTAATACAATCCCAACCTGCATTAATAAAAAGTCGTCATCGAAAAAGCATGAAATTCAAGAAAGGCACAACGGAGTGCTGATTTATTTTTTCTAACAGAAATACCGATGACTATGTTGAGCTATATTTTCTCTTAATTTCTATGTAGAGATTATAATCATAAATGCAGAAGCCATCGTCAAGAAAACCAATTTTGGCATGAGGCATTATTGCTGCAATTGATTAAATCTCACGAGATCATAAAATGATTTGGAAATTATTTTTCTAAGATTGATCTACAGTATTAGTTATAAAAATGATGAATTTTTTTTTTCATTGTTCATGAAAATATTTAGACATCAACTACCATTATCGTGCCATGGTTCGCTAAAATGCAATGGTTCATGTTGGTGGGCAAAATACTGAGCAATGGCATATTCTTATTAACGAGTACTTTTGTAGCACTCAATAGATTTTACAATATTTGATACTTTGGAGTCCTATTCTTTACAAACCATCAACATGGCTGTCCAATTGATTAATAGCAAAACGCCAAACAGCTCATGCTGAGTTAACTAATTGCAGCATACTTCATGTAAAAAGACTTTTTGATTGTTAGCATCATAGTGGGGTAGTAGTAAGCGGCTTGTTAACCCAGGACCTACAGGACATAGGTGATGTGTAGTCGTTACGGCTCAAATGGAACATTTCATGATGCCTGTAGACTTCTTATGTTACGCATATAAATTTGAGACATAGGAAGGAACTACTTCATGGTCACGCCAAAAAATCCCTAGGCATATTTCCTTTTGACTTCCACCAATGTAGCTTGTTATCTTTGTCGTCATGTGAACAAGTGGCATGAGCCTTTCGGGATCTCTAATTATTTTCTCATAGGATATATAGGTCTCAACTCAACTTAACTTGGCAAGATATCGTCACGTATGTAAATAAATAGCAATTTCACTTAAAGAATTGGGGATTGAGAGTGAAATAACCTATAACAAATATTTGTATGCTAGTTTTCCCATCATATAGTATTTTCTATATTGGTCGTAGAAGGATTATTGTGTTACTTAGGTAGCGCATGGTAACGCTTATGTTTCTCCCAATTTCTGTTCTTTTGTTCCTCGGAACAAAAAAAGAACAAAAACCTATTTGGTAAAACATTTGTTCCCAGGAACAATTTCTCTAATTTTTGTTCCCGAGAACAGTTTTGAGAAGCAAAAAAAAGTTGCTTCTTGTTCCCGGAACAGAAATAGAAAAGAACTATTTCTGAAAAAAAAAAAAAAAAAAAAAAAAAAAAAAAAAACTCTTCCCCGGAATGAAGCGTTGTCATGTACAACCTTATGGGAAATCAATAAGATGTTCAATTTCTTGCTACTTTGTGATTTTCTTGCACAGAAGTCATTTTATTCAAAACATGAACATGTTCATGGTAGATAATTTTGTGGCTCTATGTTTATCCATCGATGAAGAAAACAACTTGAATTTACAAGTATATCGCTAAATGACCAAAAAAAATAAAAACACTTGAATTGAATAAATGGGTTCTCAAAGTAGACTTATTGGGAATTAATGCGGTTGGAAGTTATTTTAATAACTGCTTTCCTGAAGTCCAAATTTATTAGGAATTTAAGAAATGGTTTTAAAAGTTGATGGCTATCTACAGTTTGCCTTTATTTTTTTAAATGGCCAATTTACAGATTATACAACTAAATAGCAGTCGCTTATGTTTCATAAGTGCTCATTTGTTTGCATTAAACAAGACATTTTGAGAAAAAGAATAACCACCAATTAAGTAAAGAGGAAGTCTCGATTAGGAAAAAGTCAAATGTCAATAGCTGGTTACTCATTATGTATATTTAAGGGATTATTTGATGTGAAAATTGACTGATCAATGAAAACATCTAACAAATTATAATAGTAAATGATTCCCTCACCGCATAAAAGGAAATGATTAACTGAAATCCATGATAATTTTTTAAGTATTTTTAATTGCTAATTCATTCGTTATCATTATTAACCATATAAAAGTACATAATGAATATCCCATTTTCGAAATTTGACCTTTCTGTTACGGAAACATATTTTCACTTTCTTAATTTTTTCTTCTTCTTTAAAAAAATTCATTAGTTCTATTAATATGTTTCTTAAAGTTTAGACAACTTCAATTTTTTAATATTGTAATTCCTATTTGTTACTTCCGGTATAACATTATAATTAATATGTGCTTCCTTCATGTTTTGTCACGCCCCGATTCTCGGTCACGTACACATCCCTTACTTTTGGTCGATTTTAAAATGCGATATCCCAGGTTTACATATCGCTGACCCCTTTTTAATAGCACATGCGGAAGTAGTTATAAAATTCACATCAATAAAGCAATGGGATATACAAGTAGGACTAGGAAATTGAACCTAAAAACCAACACCCTTATGTTCATATACAAGCCATACTAAAACGATTGGTTTCTACTCAAATTGATTCTATAGCAAAAGTCATCAGGATCCTACTCGGATCATCCCCGGGGTTCTCTTTCAGATACTCCTCTTCGAGTTATTTCTCCTCAGGTTCTTTATCAAGGTCCTGAAATGTTTTTCCCAAACTAGGATGAGACTATGTCTCAGCAAGTTCTACCACACTAAAACCCGATTAGTAAACTAATACACCTTAGGGTTGCCTATGCACAACATGAGTCAGAGAACTTAACTGGGCCTCAGATTCCACCTGCATATTAGCATAGATCAAATAGGCATCCAAGCAATCACATCACAGATCGAAGCATCGATCTAATCGACTTAGTCAATTACACGCCAACAAGACCACTCACGATCATTTCCATTCAATCAATCAGTTTACAACATCAAATCAAAGCAATGATCAATCGACTTAGTCGATTTCATGTTAGCTGGACCACTTCTAGGTCATTCTAGTCATTGCTATATAGTCTCAACTGATAAAACTAATCACCGAGCCATGTGCATTCTCCGAAGCGATATTCCCTATCACCGAGCCACGTGCATTCTCTAAGGCGATATTTCTTATTACCAAGCCACGTGCATTCTCCGAGGTGATGGAACCGACACCGAGCCACGTGCATTCTCCGAGGCGATATTCCTTATCACCGAGCCACGTGCATTCTCCGAGGTGATGGAACTGATTACCGAGCCACGTGTCTCTTCCAAGATGCCATGCTTAATTCACTAGGCTCACGTGTATTCTCCAAGGCGATGCATCAAGTCACCGAGCCACGTGCCCTTTAAAATGTCATTCTGAATCAGCGAGCCCACGTGCATTCTCCAAGGCAATGCATCAAGTCACCGAGCCCAAGTGTCTCTTCAAGATGCCAATTGTACTCATTGAGACCACGTGCATTCTCCGAGGTAATGCATCAAATTACCGAGCCCATGTGTCTCTTTCAAGATGCCACACTTAATCACCGAGCCCACGTGCATTCTCTGAGGTGATAGACCAACTCACCGAGCCACGTGCCTTCTCCAAGGTGATATATAACCTATCATGAATTCACTATACACCGACCGAATTCCTAGATGACATGTCTAGGCATCGGGTCAGCATACATCTTACACACTCACTTTCATTTCCATAATTTCCAATATGATCTGTAGTCTACCACAATACCTTTGTCTCTGGCAACCGATACTCAATTATTCACCAGTCAATTACTCAAATTAATTCAATTTAGGAATAATCCCTAAAAATCCACAATTAAATTAATTCAGCACAACGTAGAAATCATTTATATAAACAGATTGCACCATGACAATCAGCACGAAATTCCAGTCACTGGCCATCCCAGTTGAAATTCCGGAAAATAAATAATTAAATAAATAATTTCAAAAATTAAATAAATAAGTACAATAAATTCAATTTAGCACAATATAAAGCTCAATTAAATAAACGGGCTGCGCCACGATCATCAGCTTAAAATCCCGGTCACTGGCCATCCCAGTTGAATTTCCAGAAAATAAATAATTAAATAATTAATTCCGAAAATTAATATTTAATTCCTAAAAATTCCATCTAGACCCGAATCGCTTAATTAACACCCGATAAGGGTCGGGAAAAATCCCAAGGAGCATCCAATAAATACTATAGGCAATTCTCTATCTAAGTACACTAATTATTTCACTAATATGCAATGCAATTAACTAATAATCGCTAATCAATTCTAATCTAACCACATAATTACACTTAATTAACACTAATCAACATTTAAATATAATTAGCAAACTAAGAAGGCTTTATGCTCCGTTCATTTCACGGAAAATAACTTCCAGAAAAATATTTTCTGGATTTTCCGTGTTCGTTTCACGAAAAACCAACTACTCAAGGAAAATGTTTTCCATGAATGGAAAAAAGTACCTTCAAAGATAAGGAAAATTTTTTCCACTTTTGAAAAGTGGAAAACATTTTCCATAACTTCTTCCACCTTATATCTTTTTACTAACACATTTTTGTTTTATTTTTATGCTTTTTTTTTTTTCTTTTTCTTTTCTTTCTTTCCTTTTCATCTTTCTTCCTTAGCATGGCCGGTGGCCGACCGTGATCCAGCTCGAGCTCGCCCCAGCCGGCGAGGCTCCGCCTAGCCCGATCTGTGGAAGCCGAGCTCGCACGAGCTCGGCGAGCTCGGGCCTCGCCGGGCTTGAGGCGGAGCTCAGCCTCGCCGATCCGGCGAGCCGGGCGGGGCTTGGGCCTCACCCGAGCTCGCCGGAGGTCCTGGCGAGCCGTGAGCTCGTCGGATCACGGTGGCGGAGCTCGGGCTCACTTGGATCGAGCCCGAGCTCCGCCGCTAGATCCGGCGAGCTTGCGGCTCGCTAGAGCCCAACGAACCTCCGCGACCTCGGGCGAGATCACCGAGCCTCGAGCTCGCCGGATCTAGCGGCCAGGATCTTGGTCGACTGTCGGGCGTGATCACCATCGTTAGGCGTGCGGCGGCGGAGGAAGGAGGAAGGAGAAGGAAAAGAAAAGGAAAAATAAAAAAAAAAAGAAAAAAATAAAAAATAATTAAAATTTTGATTTTTAGAATATAAATAATTAAAATTTTATTTTTAAAAATATAAATAATTAAAATTTTATTTTAAAAAAAAAAAAAATAAAACTAATGAATGGTGGAAAATAATAAAAATTGTATTTTTAAAAATACAAATATTTTTGGCCAATTAAAAATATTAAAATTCAATTTTTTGATAATTTTTCATAAACAATTAAATTAGTTAACGAATGGTGAAAAATGTTTTCCACTCAAAATTTAAATTTCACTGAACACCGGAAAATATAGCAATTTTCCTGGAAAATGACTTATGGGAAAACGTTTTATGGAGACGGCCCATTTTCCACGAAACAAACGGACCTTAGTAAAACTCACTCAAAACGACGGGCTCGACGCGAGGATCGACTTTCCTCAAAGCGGGCCGAGCATCCGGGCTCGGGAAGGCGGTCAAAATGGGTCAAAACCCCACTGTCATACCCATTTTCTGCACTCTCTGTTTGCTGCTGATCTTGGCTGGTTGAAGCAGCTTTGGTGGCTAAAATGGCGAGACAAAGGTGGCGGAGGCAGCAGGGGTCGGCCACGGGTCCAAGCGGCGATGAACGGCGGTGGAGGGAGCTCCGGCGGTGGCCTAAGCTGTTCGGGGGAGCTGCTAGAACGCGGCTGCAGTAGGGACGGCGTCGGGAAAGGGGCGGAGACACACGGCGATAGCGGCGCGCGAGTAACGCGCGGGCGACGACGCGGCAACTCCGGTGCGACGGCGAGCTATTCCGATCTCCCTCTCTCGGCGCTGCTATTCTGCTTCTGTTTTCTGTCTTCTTCAATTTTTCGAACCAGCCGAGAAGGAGAAGAAGAGAGATGTCGAGAGAGTGAGGGAGTCCAGAGAGAGAGAGAGAGTTAGAGATAAGAGAGAATGTGTCAGGTTGAAAAGTCAGAAAAGGAAAAGTGGAGGAAGCAAAGTGGAAGACAGCAAGGGGGCATTCGGTGGAGAGGCTCACGCACGAGGGAAAAAGAGAGGGAAGGAAGAGAAAAGAAAAAGAAGAAAGAAAGAGAGAGAGAGTGAGAAGGAAAAAGAGAGTGTTTGGCTAAAAATGGAAAAGAAATGGGAAGATCATAAAAATAAAAGGATTTCCTCAAATAGAAAATCCTAATCCCAATTTCTTTTAAATAAACTCATAGATTCTCAAAAGGATTTTCCAACTTAGAGTTCTTAATCCCCACTTGCAATTGCATATAATTTCCCTCTTGAATTTATCTCAAATGACTCTCAAAATCAATTGATGTCTTACTTATCAAATTGATTATTTTCTTTATCCAAGAATCCCTCGTACTCCTCAATTTCACAATCCCTGGCTTCAACTGAACGAAAACGGCCCTATTTATCCAATCGAAATTAGAACCTGAAAATCTGGATGTCACATGTTTTCCATAGAGGTCAAGAGTAAAAGAGATATTTCTGCTGAAAGGATGAAGATACATCTTTAATGCTTTAAAACTCATGCGTATTTCACACGCTAAGAAATGTACAACGGAAGAATAACGGCCCTAAGAAAATGAAAAAGTTTAAGAGGTTGATAATTCATGTGCGACATTTGATAATTTAGGGTTAATTGTGTATTATGTCAGGTTGCGAAGAGTTTTGTATAATTTTCTAGAGATATCATATCCATCACGTAAAAAGTCATCTCTCATACTGGGTAAAAATGAGGGATAATGAGACAAACAATCTTTGAATTTTGGCTTAATGGGCAATTAGGTCAATGAACTTTTAATTTATTTAATGTGATCCTTGAACTTTAACCCAATGTGCAATATAGTTCCTGAACTTTTAATTTGTTCAATATAATCCTTGAACTTTTGATATGTATTCAATATAATCCCCGAACTATATAAAAAAGTTCAACATAGTCATTGGTCTTAAATTAATGGAAAAAAGATTATATTGAACATTTTCATATAGTTCAAGGACTATTTTGAATATGTACCAAAAGTTCATGGACTATATTAAACAAACTAAAAGTTTATGGGCCACATTGCGTATTGGCTAAAGTTAAGGGATCACATCGAATAAATTAAGAGTTCAATAAACAAATTGCACATTGAGTCAAAGTTCAAGAATTGTTCGTGTCATTTTTCTAGAAAACGAGGTTGATCTTTAATTAATACCAGCTAATAAAATTTCTCATTTTTGTAGAATCACTTCTTAATATAACCTTGTCATCAAGTGCTAATCCCCCATAGTGATGTATAACAATAAGTTTTTAGTTACATGACTAAAGCTTATAATTAAATAGATGCATATCTACTGGAATTATTTTGCTAATTATAATTATAGTTGACATATGGCGTAAAATATGTTAATTGAACAGAGTTTTAATAAATTGTTTAAAATATGTTTGTATGTATTATTTAATATTGACGATATGCTTGTTAATTGTGAACGACTTTGTGATAGATCTCTCTGAGAAAGGAACTTGTGAATCTTAAACGCCCGTTAACCCCAATGGCCACCTTTCCAACACGGAAGAGGGAAGTGGGAGGATTTGAATCCCCACCTTCTCGGGGGGGTTGGGGTGGGGATGATTTAGTTTCAAGTATAGATTTTGACTTCCACCCCCTACGAGGAAGTGGGGCAAAAGTTTGAGAGTGAGGTTAGAGTAGGAGTAGAGTAGGACCGACCAAAAAATAAATAATCTCAAACATCTGTAATGGACGATCAAGCAAGCATTTTTGCTTTAGAAATAGAAAAATGTCTAAAAAGTCCTACTCCTATTACACTTTTGCCTATTAAGTCTTAAATCTTTTCATTTTAGTAATTAAATGCCAAACGTTTTGAAATTTTGCTAATTTAGTTCATTCGATCAATATTTATCGGAAACCACTAATGTGGTAGCTCAGTCGGCCTCGATCATCTTCCATGGTATGATCGGTACTTTATGTGGATAAATTATAAAAAAATTTAAAATATATTATGAATTTAATATTATTTGTTCTTTTCTTTTTTTTTTTTTTTGGTTTAATGGGCCGGCAACCCTTGCTAACCCTTGGGCAAAGGCCATGAAGCCCTCGCCGGCTGGGGATGAGGGTGATCAACCCCATACCAGTCAGGGGAGGGCTACTAGGCCCTTGCTGTGGCTGAGGGATTGTGACACCTTCACTAGCCTTAGCAAGGGCTAGTGAGCCCTCGGCAAATTTGGCGAAGCGAGGGCATGGTGGCCCTCACCGGCAATGTGAGGGTGGGTGAGGGCCATGACGCCCTTGTTGACCTTGGCGAATGTCCATGAACTTGTGCTTGTTTTCGGCGAGGGCTCTGTGGCCCTAGCCTAGAGGCTGCCAGGGGTTGTCGACCCTCAGTCAGTAGTTGGCGTAGGTCATTGGGACGCAATTAGTGGCCAGTGGCCTTGTCGATCTTTTAAACCAAAAAAGAATAAAAAGAAAAAGAAAGAAAAGAAAAGAAAAGAAACGTATCAAAAATTAATAAAAATGTCAACGTTGGCTGTCCATGTATGACATATGACTTCCATGTCAACGATTTTTAGTCAAAATTAGCCAGATTGGCTTAATTGGCAAATTGTGAAAATATTTAATATTCAACTAACAAAATTGAAAAGTTTAGACCTAAAGTGGCAAATGTGCAATAATTTTAAGACTTTTTGGATAATTTTCCTTTTAGAAACTACTCATTTTTCTATTTCTAATTTTTTAGTTATGGAGAATGAAAGTAGTTTTCCTTTTCTTTTTTAACTTGAAAACAGATTTGGGTTTATGGACAAATTGGGTTTTCGTTATCATTTATCATTTAAAAATAAGAATGAAAATGAGAGGCGTGCATATCAAGCTATTTTGGTATTTCCTTATTTGGTCACCTAATAAATGCCGTCCAGAAGGCTTATTTCAACAAGAGAGTCGTCGGTTGAAATCCAGTAGTAGGCAAACCCAGAATCAGAATGCGTCTCCAAGGGCGTTGGTTCGATCGGTACTCGAAGCCTTCAATGAATCGATAGAAGCAAAATGATGGATTGAAGTTTGAGGATGAGATCTGCTCGGAGTTTCTTAGTAAGTGAAGCATTTTTGTAGTAACTTTTAAAAGCTAGCTTACAATAACACCGGACGGCAACGACAGGAAGATGGATCGATTCTCCGCATCTGGAACCCCCGGTTTCAAGATCTGGCATTATAGAGAAAATCCAGGGACCCAAAGTATGGAAGTTGACAATCAGCAGGCAACGGTGGGAAAGCTAATAATAGCAGACGGGGCAGAGCCAGGAACCAGGAGGGAAAACGTGGAAGACTTTCTCGCTCCCGCTCAATTCCCGACGGATTTACCTTAAATTTGGCTGAAAGCTGTTAATGGCGTTATAAGGTTCCCCCCACGGATGCATTATAAATGGCTCCAGCGCCGAGGGGAAAGATCAAACGAACAGTGTCCTCTTTCTTTCTTCTTGGAAGGTCCAGCAAGCGCCCGGGAGAAAGAGAGAGAGACCAGGAATCCTCGTAGCAGAAGGGAAACGATGGCAATGAAATCGTACGTTGGTGCACTGCTGCTGCTGTTGTCTTTTTCTTCTTCCATCAACGCCCAGGTCTTTAACGTCGCGAGTTACGGTGCAAAGGGCGATGGCAGTTCAGACATTAGCCAGGTGCGTGTATTCTTTAATGAATAGCTTTACGGCATTCTTTCCTAAATCTCTGCGGCTAACGAGGGTTTCGTCACAAATTTTTTCGAAGGCGTTGCTGAGTGCATGGAAAGAGGCGTGCGCATCCACCACTCCTGCTAAAGTGCTGATCCCGGGGGGAACGTTTGCGCTGACGGAGGTTGCCCTGGACGGCCCCTGCAAGGCCCCTGTGGAGTTTGAGCTCCAAGGCACATTGAAGGCCCCGGCGGACCCGAGCCTCTTCAAGAACGACGGTTGGGTCACGTTCCAACGCATTGACGGCCTCACCGTGTCGGGCGGCGGGACCTTTGACGGCCAGGGCAAGACAGCCTGGGGGCAGAACGACTGCGCCAAGAACACGAACTGCCGTACTCTCCCCACCGTAAGCACCCGTCGGTATCATTCGTTTCTATGTCGATTTCGAACCGCACGGTCATTAGAATAACGGATACGCTGATGGGGGTATAACCAAACTAAGACAACGCGATTAACCGAGTTTTGAGCACTAGCGGGAATTGCTAACACCCATTGAATTTCGACAGAATTTGAGGTTCAACTTCGTCACCAATGCCATAATCCATGACGTAACGACGCTCGACAGCAAGTATTTCCACGTAAGCATCTTGGGCGCCAAGAACATGACGTTCCAAAATTTCCACGTGAATGCGCCGGCCGAGAGCATCAACACGGACGGGATCCACATTGGACGGTCGCTCGGGGTCAACATCCTCGACAGCGACATCAAGACAGGGGACGACTGCGTCTCCCTTGGTGACGGGAGCCGGCAGATCACTGTCAAGGGGGTGAGCTGCGGTCCGGGCCACGGCATCAGCGTCGGCAGCCTCGGGAAGTATGAAAACGAAGAGCCCGTGGAGGGTGTCTTCGTCACGAACTGCACCATCAACGGTGCGGATAACGGTGTGAGGATCAAGACTTGGCCTGCGTCGAAACCCGGCACGGCTTCTGACATGCATTTCGAGGATATCCAGATGAACAATGTCACCAACCCTGTGCTCGTAGACCAGGGATACTGCCCATTCAACCAGTGCCAAGCACAGGTAGACAGCAATGCTTGTTTTGCTCACGATTCTCAAGTCAGTTAGGAAACAAAAACTAATCGCACAATCGATAAACCATATACATGTCGGCCCTAATCTGTATGTTATTCGATTTGTTCAGATTCCTTCGCTTGTCAAGCTCAGCAAGGTCAGCTTCAAGAGAATCAGGGGAACCTCAGCATCCCAGGTCGCGGTGAAGGTCGCCTGCAGCCAGCGCGTGCCGTGCGACGAAGTCGAGATTGCGGACATCGACCTCGTGTATAATGGCCCCGAAGGCCCCGCCACATCAGAGTGTTCGAACGTCAAGCCTTTGATCTCTGGCAAGCTAAACCCTACGGCTTGTGCCAAGGTTGTGAGCTAAAGAGTTCGCTCTTTCTCAGTGAAGATGAATCGACGCCCAACGGTTCTTTATAAAGGATGTGGAAAGGTGGAGCTCTGAAGACGACGAGTCTTGAGCGAAACTGTTGGGTTTTTGTACTCTTTTTGCGTACCCCCTGTAATAAAGACATTATAAATAATAGGAAGATGTCTAATCACTTGGCAATTTGATCCCACGTCGGATTGCTTTTCAAGGAAATTCTCGCTCGTACACCCAACTCAGTTATTAATTTATATTTGGTTTGTGGAAAAATAAAATTTACCTCCATAAATTTTCACCTACTCCAAATTTAAGTTTCACTTAAACACGTTGTGAAGTTTAATTTTCAGGTTACAGTACATAAAAAGATTTGAAAAATCTCATGTGTTCAATCGATTTACTATCGTAAAATTATGACAAATTGAGTGCATAATGCGATCGTAGTACTTGTGTAGTTTTAAAATGATAATCAGATGGTGTGATCTAAGGAAGCATCACGATTAAGCTAATTTTTTTTTGTAATTTTGGGTCATCAATCGTGGCCGCTTACTCTGCTAGATTAATAAATAAAAATGAGTCCCGTCATGTTAAAGGGAGACTAGTGCGGTAGGCCTAGGAGCATTGATGAAATAGTTTTGCTGTTGTTGATTTTGGGTGCAAATCTTGGGTTTAACGTCCAAATTTTAATTAGCCACACATTCCCAAAAAGGTCAAGATCTCAGATGTGAGCTTTAGGGACATCCGAGGAACGTCTGCAACACCACTTTTGCTGAGAAGCTTGGCTGCGGAAGAGGAGTGCCTTGCCAGAAAGTGGAGCTTTGCTGATATTAACTTGAGGTATAATGGGAGGAACGGGGCCGCCACGTCGCAGTGCGCGAATGTAAAGCCTACGATCACCGGGAAATCATCCCCGCCCCTCTGCGCGGGGTTGCGAAGTTGATTGATCTTCATATTCACCGCGCATGTGATCGTCGGAATGTTTAAAGAAGTTCAATTGAAAACAGGCACCCCCTTCACTCTCGAGGACATGATGAGAGACCGGTGAAATAGAGCTGCAAATAAAAATAGAACTTTTGCCTTTTTATTTTTATATTTTGTATACTTAGAAAATGCTATGTGCATCTCTTTATGCTTTTGCTAGTTATACAGAAGATGTTTAGTAACACCAAGAAATTGTGTAGAGACTTAGGTAGCGCACGGTAACGCTCCTATTTCTCCAATTTTCTGTTCTTTTGTTCCTCATAACAAAAAAAGAACATCAACTTATTTGGTAAAACATTTGTTTCCGGGAACAACTTTTCTAATTTTTTGTTCTCAAAAACAGTTTTGATAAGCAAAAAAAAGTTGATTCTGATGTTGCTAGTATGAGTACCTAGAGGGGGGTGAATAGGTGCATAAACAATTTATCGATATACGGAAGCGATTCTTAGCATATGATAGAAAGTAAATTCTCTCTTAATTAACAAAATGATATACGATCGAGGTAGAGAGAATGAGGAAGAGAAAATTGAACACAGGATTTATAGTGGTTCGGCTTATTTCAAGCCTACGTCCACTCTTCCGCACTGACAGCCCACCGGCTGGATTTCACTATGATCAAAAGAGAAGTTACAGCACAGCTTTGCCTTGATTCCACAGTGTAGATGTTCTACCACACCTTCTCAAGGTCTCTCACAAATATAGACTCTCTTTTGTATACAAGTATTCGCTCAAAGGATTTGTCTAAACAAATAGGAGCTTCAGACTTTGGAATTCTTCTATCGCGCACACCTTGGACAACTAAGACAGTCTTCCTTATATACTCCTTTATGCCATCATACCCGTTGGCACTTACCAAAGGAATTCCTCCAATCTACCCGTTGGACGGAATCAATTAGGAAGATTGTTCAAGCTATTAAAGGAACGTGTTGATAGCCCATCAATCTGTCCGCCCATACAATCGGGATCTCGGTTTCCATAAGAGAACCTTCCAATAATACTTAGGCAATCACCGGATCTTCAATTATCGAGTCAATCTTCGATCAATCAAAGGACTCCGTTATGTCTTCTCCAGCCACGAGATCTTCTCCAGTTGATAAGGTCAAATCCTTAACGAAACATACTGATTATGGATAACCTTTCTTCAATGGATTAGAGATCTGTCAATGAGGATAGACTTTGAGTCTTGAGTCTGGCTGTAGGAGGTCTTCGGACTTTAAATAGCAGAGTACGCAAGCCTTCGGACTAGACTCGATAGAAACGTTTTGTCAACTTCAAAACACGTCAAGAAGATTTCTCCAACAATCTCCCCCTTTTTGATGGTGACAAAACTTTCCTGCAGATTTGGATATCTTTGACCTGCAAAACATTCCTCAAACACATATGCATATCTTATAGAGATAAATGGCTAATAGAATAACACTAGAATCTGTAACCACAGAAAATAGGTTAGTCCAGTATATGATTAAGCCATTCATAAGATATCAATATTGGTTAATAGAAGCAGTCAAGTCCAAGTCTAGATCAGTTCTCATCCAGACACAAAACAAAGTTAAACAGGTTCAAACCACAAACCACAAAACAATCCAACAAAAAGTTTAATGAATGAAAAGATTTTTGATCAAATCTTGCATCTCTCCCCTTTTTGTCATCATTAAAAAGGATGAGATGAAGTTAAGATTGCTTGGGAACGCGGACAAGCTGGAAATCTTCCATAGACTGAACGATGCCTTCCAGCCTCTTAAAGTCTTCATTTAGTTGTGCAATCTCCTCATTCTTGGCATTGGACTGATTCTGAATAGAGAGGGCTTGCATTTTATCATTCAATGAACAAGAAGAAGCTTGACCTTCATTCTTCAAGCTTTGAACTTCGCATCCCAAGGCATAAATCTGACCTCGCATCTCCAAGAGAATATCCATGATTCTGCGAAAATCTGCTCCATTATCAGTCTGAGTACTTTCTTCGGCTCGATCTGATGGAGTAAATGCAGACGATGGTAGATCAGCATAATCTTGCAGGTTTGGCGATGACACTTCATGACCTTCTTCTGGAAACTGAGATGCATAAACATCCTTTGGGTCCGCCGGTGAGCGCCGACTCCTTCACTTGCATCGGGACATGAAGACTTCACTCCTTTCTCCCGATCTCCCCCTGTTTTCATGCTTACAGGTGGAGAAGAGTGTTCCTCATGTTCTCCTTCTTCTCTTCTTTCTTCTTCTGGTCTTTCCTCCTCTGTTTCTTTTTCAGCTTCTAATTCTTCTGCTTCCTTCTCCTCTCGCTTCTTTTGTCATTTGTTCCGAATCTTGCTGTGGAACAGGACGACTTAAATTCTTCAAGGCCAATGCAGAGATGGTGATGTCTTCCTCATCATCTTCATCCTCAACGAGGAGAGCTCTTCTTCTCTTGGATGGAGTAACCATGGGCTCCTTCCCTTTTCTTTTAGCTTTTTCCAAAAAGAATGGCATACATCATATGATTGCTTGGCCTCGAACTTGAAACATCTAACAAGTCTTGGAAGTTGATTTCATTGCTCTATACATGTCGGAGGCAATTAATCACAATCTTGTGAAGCAAGATGTTGAATGCACCCATCCTTAAGTAGGTGATATTTTCATCTGTTCTCCTGTCCTTCACTAGTTCAAGTGTGGCCCGAGCAATGGAAACTTTGATTGTTTGATATCTTCCTCTTTCGACTTCTAACACGTCTGCCAGCATATTCATATCCACAACATAATCTTGATCTTTTACGCTGAAAGAGAATCTATTCGCATCCAAAAAGCTTAGATTTGAATAGAAATATGCAGTTAATTCAGCATATGCCTCTGTAGAGTCAGAGCAGAACTTTTCAAGTTGAAGATAACTGAACTTTTCCCTCAAGTTCACATTCACTGCATCCAGAAAATCAAAATCCACACTCCTAGGGTTTATTACCCCACGCTTCAGCAATTTCGAGTATAGATCCTTTTGCTCCTTTGATTTGAACAAATCTCCCATTTTTCCTTGATTATCAACCGCAACACCCATTTTCGGTTGGAATTGACTGTATAATTTATCATCATCATTTCCATCTACGAGATTCGGCCCCCCACGAGGATCACTTGGGATATTTGCAAGGGTTTCCTCACCACCCCTTTTCGAGCAATTCCCAAACTTTCCATTTTTTTCAGAAAAATATATTCGTTCCCATGTCCTTTGTCTTTAAGAAAATCATCAATGTATTTCAAAGGAGTACGAATTCCTTATAGGGCATGATATAACTGGTAAATATAAGCGGGCTTTTGAACTCTTACAGGGTCTGCATCCTCGATGATTTCTTCCTGTTGTTGATGATCAACTCCTTGAGGACTAGATGGAGGAGAATGACGCTGTTGAGAATGTTGTGGGCTCGCTTGCTGCCGGAGTCACTTCATCTTCGTAAGATCGAAGTGCGTAGGCCCCTCACTCATCCGCCGTGGTCCCCCGCTGCGATTCTTGAGGACTTTCTTGAAGATGACATCTTTCTCAGTTTTGGAAGATTCCTTGCTTGACTTTCCCAAGAAAGATAACAACTTTTGAGGATTGAACGAAGAAGACAAACGGGAATGGAGGATCGATGCTTTCTAGGGTTTTTGAGAGAAAAGAGAAGAGGAATCGACAGTGCTTGATCGGTTAAAAAGAAGGGTAAACGAACCGTCACAAAGGAAATAAAAAAAAAATGCCTTTTCAAAATAACTGTCTTTTTCCGCAAAAATAGCTATTTCAAAAATAACTTCCCTTTTTAAAATGAAACGATGCAATATTTACGTCAATTAAATATAGCAACAATTTAAAAACACGATCGACGATCGTACCTTTTCAAGATGAGATTCAAGGGAGAAAGACTTACAGTCTGACGGACGTACCAAGACTGTCTTTCAGATAAAGTCTTGTAAGTCTGAGTCTGAAAGTCTTTAGACTTTGATATCCTCATACCTCAAAATGTTGAGTCTGGAACGAATAGACTCAAATTGATTTTTCTCCAAAGGCTTTGTGAATATATCCGCCAGTTGATTCTTTGAGTCAACAAATTGAATTGAAACATCTCCATTTTGAACATGATCTCTAATAAAGTGATGTCGAATCTCTATATGCTTTTCTCTTGAGTGGAGAATTGGATTTTTGGTGAGGGTGATAGCGCTGGTGTTGTCGCAATTAATCTCCGTGCATGAGTCTTCAATTTCAAAGTCTCTTAGCTGTTGTTTTATCCATAGAATTTGCGAACAGCAGCTTCCCAGAGCTACATACTCTGCTTCTATTGTTGAAAGGGACACAGTGCTTTGTTTCCTTGAAAACCAAGACACTGTCCTGCTTCCAAGCAACTGGCAGGTTCCCGAAGTGCTTTTTCTATCAACTCTGCAACCGGCCAGATCTGCGTCTGAATATCCCAGGAGATTAAAGTCTCCCTTCTTAGGATACCAAAGACCGATGCTTGATGATGAAGCCGCGTATTTAATGATGCGTTTCGCAGCACCGAGATGGGATCTCTAGGATCGATTGAAACCTAGCACGGATGCAAACACTCAACAAGATGTCGGGTCTAGAAGCGGTAAGATAAAGAAGTGAACCAATGATGCTCTTGTACAGCTTTTGATCAACTTTCTTCCCTTCTTCATCTTTGTCTATCTTCAAAGAACTTGACATCGGTATGTCGGTCTTTTTGAACTTCTCCAGTCCAAATCTTTTGACAAGATCATTAACATATTTTTCTTGATATATAAAAGTTCCTTCCTTCAATTGTTTTACTTGAAGACCAAGAAAGAATGTTAATTCTCCCATCATACTCATTTCAAATTCATCCTGCATAGACTTAGAAAATTTCTTGCACAAATTTTCATTAGAAGATCCGAAGATAATGTCATCCACATATATTTGAACAAGTAAGAAACTTTTGATCTCCTTTTTGATAAATAAAGTCGTATCTACTTTACCTTTGACAAAACCATTTTGTATTAAGAACTTACTTAATCTGTCGTACCAAGCTTGAGGTGCTTGCTTTAAACCATACAAAGCTTTTTCATTCTCAAGACCGAGTCGACTTCTTTGGGTCTTCAAACCTAGGTGGTTGTTCACATAAACTTCCTCATGGATAAATCCATTTAGGAAGGCGCTTTTGACATCCATTTGGAATAACCTGAAATTCTTATAACAAGCAAACGCAAGTAATAGTCGAATAGCTTCTAACCTCTACTTTTGGAGCGTAAGTCTCATCATAGTCTATTCCTTCTTCTTGCGTATATCCCTTGGCCACAAGTCTTGCTTTGTTTCGTACGACTTTTCCTTTCTCATTCATCTTGTTTCGAACACCCATTTAGCTCCAATAACAGTTTTACCTTTTGGTTTGGATGTCAATTCCCGGACATCATTAATGTTGAACATGTCGAGCTCTTCTTGCATAGCTTCAATCCAGCTTTCATCGAGACAAAGCTTCTTCTATGCTTTTTGGTTCAATTTCAGAAACAAGAGCTACAACACTAGACTCTTCTTGCCTTTTGGATGGTGCGAATTCGTTCATTAATTTCGCCGATTATAAGATCTTTGGGATGACCGGACTTATGCTTCCAGTTACTTGTTGATTTTTCTGGTTGATGATCTCTCTCTTTGTTTGAATCTTCACGAACATCCCGATGCTGGTTTTCCAAAATCGAGATGCTTCTTGAGTTGTAAGCTTTGGAAGGTGGAGTGATTCGAGACTCTTCTTGATGAGTCTGACTTGATTCATCTTGTGTTGAGTCTTGAAATTTGACATTCATTGACTCCTCCACAGACTAGCTCTTCTTGTTATAGACTCTGAAGGCTTTGCTTGATGTAGAATATCCAAGGAAGATACCTTCATCTGATCTTTCTTCAAACTTACCAACTCGATCTTTTGCATTTTTCAATATAAAACACTTGCAACCAAATACATGAAAGTATGAAACAATAGGCTTCTTATCTTTGAACAATTCATAAGGGGTTTTCTCTAGAATAGGTCTTAAGAAGACTCTATTGATGATATAACAAGCTGTTGAAATAGCTTCAGCCCAAAATCGTGAAGAAATCTTGCTTTCTATTAAAGAGTTCTAGCCATTTCTGAAGAGATCTGTTCTTTCTTTCCACAACTCCATTTTGCTGAGGAGTACATGGAGAAGAGAACACATGATTAAAGCGATTCATCACAAAATTTTGTAAAATCTTGATTTTCAAATTCACCTCCATGATCTGTTCTTATACATGAGATAACACATCCTTTTTCATTTTGAACCTTTTTAGCAAACTTTTCAAAATACGAAGGTTTCGGACTTACTTGCAAGGAAATATACCCAAGTAAAACGGGAGTAATCGTCCACAATTACTAGGCAATATTTCTTACCTCCAATACTCTGTGTTCTGGTTGGTCCGAAGAGATCCATATGCAGCAACTGTAGTACATGATTAGTAGAGACATGATTTATTGGCTTAAATGAATTTCTTACCTGTTTTCCCAGAATACATGGAGTACATGGATCAGTCTTTTGATAAGGTAATCTGGGTAGTCCTCGAACAAGCTGTTTTGAAGAGATTTTGGCTAATTGCTTCATGTTGACATGACCAAGCTTTCGTGCCATAAGCTTGCTTCGTCTTGAATTGAGATAAAACATTGCGATTCATTTGGTTTCACATCCGGAAGATAGATGTTTCCATGTCTACGACCCATGAAAGATCGAGTAGAGTCTTTGCGATTCTTTAGCATATTCCTTCTTGAAAGAAGATCTTGAAAACCGGTATCACGTTGACTAATGCTTTGAGAAGATTGTAATTGAGTCCTTCCACTAAGGAAACATTACTTATTGTGAGATTTCCGATTTTCACAGTTCCAAATCCCACAATACTTCATTTGCTGTTTCCTCCAAATGAAACTTTTCCACCATTTACTTGAGCAAGCTTTATGAAACATTTTGAGTCTCCTGTCATGTGTCTTGAGCATCCACTGTCAAGATACCACTTTACCTTTCTCTTGACGGTGACCTGCATTTAAAAAAAAGAGTCTCAAGCTTTCTTTGGTACCCAAACTTTCTTGGGTCTTTTGGTGTTAGTAACATAAGCAGATAGCCCATATTTTCTTAACAGGTTTCCAAACCATAGGACACTCTTTTTCAAAGTGATCCGGACTATTGCATTTTTAACATTTTAGAGCATTTCTACCTACAGATTTAACAAAAACTTTCTTGAAGTGATTTTTGTAAACCTCACTCGAGAGTCTTTTCTTAATTCTTTCTTTTACTTTAGGAAAATCAATCAAGGGAATTGTTTCTTCTGTCATACCTAGACCGGACTTATTGAAGTAAGGTCTTTGTCTTTGAAAGAATTTTCTCAAGTTTTTCAGACCCTATTGAAAATTTCTTTGATATATTTGTTAAGTATGTTTTTAAAAAAAAACATTTTCTTTTAAAAGATTGTCTTCATTTTCTTTAAGATTGGAAACAGACAAGTCTAGACTTTTAACTCTTTTTCGCTAAAACATTTTCCTTTTGTTTTAGAGCTGAGTTTTCTTTTTTTCAGTTTGGAAATTCTTTTGAGAGAAGTCTTAAGACTAAAACATAGTTCATCAATATATTTAGAAACTTTGACAGGAATTTTAATATCACTTGCCTCAAATTCACCGTCTGAGTCTGATCTAGAGTCTGAGTCTGATTGTGCCATCAGACATAGATTGGCATATTCATTATCACTTTCTTCACACTCTGTGTCACTCTAGGTTTCGGCTTTGAGAGCTATTCGAAATCTTTCAGCTTTTCCTTTCTTCTTCTTGAAGTGGACAATTGGGTCTGATGTGTTCCTTTTTCTTACATTCAAAGCAGACTATGTCTTTGTTTGGTTCCTCATCATCAACAGACTTGGTCTGCTGTCTTTGAAAGCTTTGTTTCTTTGAGTTGAACCTTCTTCCTTTTCTATTCAGTTTTCTGAATCTTCTTATCATGAGAGCAAGCTCCTCATCGTCCATATCTTCTTAATCGTATCATCGAATCATCATTTGATTTTAATGCAATGGATTTCTTACCTTTTGGATCTTCATCTTCATTGATCCTGTTCCACTTCATAAGACTGAAGAGTTCCAATTAGCTCGTCGACAGATAGTGGCATAATTCTTTGCGTCTCTCTTATCGAAGTCTTTATGTGATTCCAATCCCGTAAAGTCCACGCAAGAGCTTGTTTACCTTCATGGGATCGAAGTTGGTTGACCTTGATTTTCAAGACCATTCACAATATCGTAAAACGACTAAACATGTCGGATATAGATTCTCCTGGTTTCATTCTCAAGGCTTCGTATTGACCAAGAAGAATGTTGATTCTTGTTTCCTTCACTCGTCTGTTCCTTCATAGGTGATATGCAATCTGTCCCAAACTTCTTTTCTTTGTACCACAAGAAGATATTCTATTATATTCAGTTGGTGATAAAGCACAATATAAGGAGTAAATTGCTTTTGCATCGAGTGTTTGTCTCTTGATTATTTCTTCCGACATATTCCGCTGGTTTCTTCAGATTTCTTTTCCTCTTTCGTAGGGCGATGCGGTGGTAGGAGTAATTCTTTTTCTACAACGTCCCATTCCAGAGGATCCTTTGATCGTAGGAAAGCTTTCATCTTGTTCTTTCGAGATGTTGTAATCATTTCCATCAAAGTAGGGTGGTCGGGTATTGCTTTGCCCTTCCATCAGCCCCGGTGCTAGCATACTAGCCATGGATCTTTTACTACGAAGTAAAACACTTCAAATAAAGTAAGTACTCAGGCTCTGATACCAATTGATGTTGCTAGTATGAGTACCTAGAGGGGGGTGAATAGGTGCATAAACAATTTATCGATATACATAAGCGATTCTTAGCATATGATAGAAAGTAAATTCTCTCTTAATTAACAAAATGATATACGATCGAGGTAGAGAGAATGAGGAAGAGAAAATTGAACACAGGATTTATAGTGGTTCGGCTTATTCCAAGCCTACGTCCACTCTTCCGCACCGACAGCCCCTTGATTCCATGTTGTAGATGCTGGATTTCACTATGATCAAAAGAGAAGTTACAGCACAGCTTTGCCTTGATTCCACAAAAGAGTGTAGATGTTCTACCACACCTTCTCAAGGTCTCTCACAAATATAGACTCTCTTTTGTATACAAGTATTCGCTCAAAGGATTTGTCTAAACAAATAGGAGCTTCGACTTTGGAATTCTTCTATCGCGCACACCTTGAACAACTAAGACGTCTTCCTTATATACTCCTTTATGCCATCATACCCGTTGGCACTTACCAAAGGAATTCCTCCAATCTACCCGTTGGACGGAATCAATTAGGAAGATTGTTCAAGCTATTAAAGGAACGTGTTGATAGCCCATCAATCTGTTCGCCCATACAATCAGGATCTCGGTTTCCATAAGCAGAACCTTCCAATAATACTTAGGCAATCACCGGATCTTCAATTATCGAGTCAATCTTCGATCAATCAAAGGACTCCGTTATGTCTTCTCCAGCCACGAGATCTTCTCCAGTTGATAAGGTCAAATCCTTAACGAAACATACAGTTATGGGATAACCTTTCTTCAATGGATTAGAGATCTGTCAATGAGGATAGACTTTGAGTCTTGAGTCGGCTGTCCGGAGGTCTTGAGACTTTAAATAGCGAGTCGCAAGCCTTCGAGACTAGATCGATAGAAACGTTTTGTCAACTTCAAAACACTTCAAGAAGATTTCTCCAACAGATTCTTGTTCCGGGAACAATTTCTAGAAATAAGCTGATTTTCTTTTTATTTTTCTTTTATTTCTTTTTCTTGCCGCGGCCACCGTCAACCGCCGGAGCCACCGCCCACCGCTGGCCACCGTCGGTCGTCAATCGGCCGCCGCCGCCATGCTGCTGGCGGTTGCCGGTTGCCGGAGGCGGCCAATGGGCTTCCGGCGGCGGTCGGCGCGGTCGGTGCAATTTTGGTCGTGCATCGGCGGCCGGTGGGCCGGCGGCAGTGGCGGCGATTGGCGGCGGCATCGTAAGCAAGAATAAAAAATAAATAAATACAAAAAAGATATTGTTGAGTTACCAAACGCATTTCTATTCATTTTTATTCCAATAGTATAAATTTTGTGTAGTTACCAAATAGGTTCTTTTACTTAGAAATTGTTCCCGAACAGAAATAGAAAAGAACTATTTTTGAAAAAAAAAACACTTCCTGGAACAGAAACGTTGTCACGTACAGCCTTAGTTTCCCCTTTTTTCTCGATACAAGCCAGTAGGGTACCTAAGCAACCGTAAGCATGGAATTAGTTTATAACGGTCAACAGACGTTTTTTTAAATTGCTTTTTCCTTCTCTTTGTCTATTTAGAGTTGCTTAAGAGAGTAGTATGCGACTTCAACGTGTCAATGGTTAGGCAAAACCCTAATAATAACAATATCGATAAGAGTAATAAATTGCCAATAATAAAAATAAGAAAATGGCCAAATCACTCACGTGGATTTTCACTTCAACCCCACCAATATAAAATTACCAATATCTTTTTCTTAAAGAAGTCGTTTTTAATTGAATAACCTAATTTATTTTAGAGTGTGTTTGTTTCAAGGAAAATTAAAGATTTAAAAAAAAATTAATGAAAAGTGATTGATTATACAGTTTAGAAATTTAGTCAACAGAAATGATTGGCAACAATTTATGCTTTTTTTTTTTCTTCTTTTGAGTGATGAAAATATCTCATTTATTTAATTTTGTAAGTGATATAAACAATCAATTGTTAGAAAATATTTTTTAAATTTTGATCTTTCCAGAAAATAAATGTACCCTAAGCTAAGAGACACACTTCTCACGGCCCGGCGTCTCACTTCACAACTTGGGCATCATACATCTAATAAATTTGCAAAGACTTATGAGTCATCTCTGAATATAAGTCAACACCTCAAAAATGAATATTGATGGAACACAATCACAACTACCTCCATTATTTTGAATTCGCTGCCGAAACATCAGGAAATTCGACACATGCACAGCAGAGTCCTTTTTTTATTTTTCTTTTCTTTTTTAGAAATACCGATGGGTGTTTTGAGCTGTATTTGTTCTCCGCTTTGTGTAGAGATCGTTATCATAAACATAAAGTCACCATCTAGAAGAAATAACGTGGGGGTGTTACAAGCGCAATTGGTTTAGTCTTACCCGATCATAAAGCGATCACCATTTCATATGTTTTGTTAGAAATTTAATTTTAATGAGCGGTTAGCGTCAAGGGCAGAAGGTGTGACCGAAGCGAAAGCGACACAACAGTTCACGTCCCACGTGAAACGATAGTGATTTTGGTGAAGACTTCTCCACTTGGTGGAACATGGTGAAGAAGACGACTGGACGAATTCCCCGTGTTGATTTAGACACATGTTCACCAATTGTGACCAAAGAGCGGGTCCCATATATGCTAAAACAAAATGATGGAACTGGGAGGGCCCTGCCCTAGCCTTTTTTGTCACCATATCCAATCAAGCATAGCATTAAGGACTTGAGCCCCACTAATTTGTATTTCATCCGCCAAAAATTAAAGGCTGAAAATGAAAATGTTCACCACTTTTCATTCGAAAAGAAAAGCATTCAAGACTCATATGGTATTACTGATTGTTATCGTAAAATTAGTCCATACCTTTTTGAATACTTTTATAAATCATGTTTTGGATATTGTAGGTTCTAAGAATTAACAAAAGTCGAGAATCTAAATATGCATGAACGGAACATGCAATGCTTGTGGATATGGAACGACTCGAGGGGTTTAACTAGAGAGAGAGAGAGAGAGCCATCGAATTATGTCAAGTTGGAGTCTAGTACGTCTTGCATGAATTTTGCTTTCTTAAAGCAAGATTTGTTTTTCTTTTTTCAATGGGGAGAGCAAACCAATTGGTATGGAATATTTTCTAGACAACGGATCTGGATTATCTATGATTTTAGAATTTTGAGAGCGATTCAACCCACTTATTTTGAGTGAGCGCACAAATTAGTGTTATGCCTTTCCTCTAATATTACTTGAAGTGAATTAGTATTATTCATTGGTGTATAGGCTGATTATAATGATTCTAGAGAATTCACAATCATGCAATATTAGAAGCCCGTACACAAACGATTTGAGACTTGAATTTAGACCATATAATGAATTTGAAGCTGGACATCTACATCCGAAGGCTCAAAATTATGTTAAACTCCATCATGACATGGTATTGTCCCAAAGACTTTGCAGCTAGCCATCTCGTGCCAGCATATGCCTCCCCAACAACTCCTTGTGCATCATGGGGCCAAAATCGCATCAAAGGATCCCCGCTTTTTTGATGTAATTGAAACCTAATTTTATTGAGGATACAGCCAACAATGGCATCTTATCTTCTGTTATTCATCTACAAGTCATCAAAAATAGTTAGGTTTGTTTGTTTGATAAGGAAAACGAAATCATGTGCTTTGGTCAAAAGAAAAAAAAGGACAACAATCTAACTCTAGGATAGAATGTGCATCAAAACATACGCTCTTCTCTCTGGCTCAAACTTCTTGGCGTATTAGGAAGACCAAGACTTTATTGGAACTCATCAACTTTTTTTGTGTAAAAAGTGAAGCAAATGGGAAAAGTGGTAATGGGAAAGAAACTTCAATCGGTGCCAAGAAGACGAGGACTTTGCAGGACGCAAATTGGCTTTGTTGCTTCACTTTTCACATCCCTTCTCTTCCATCCATATGTCAATGTCTCTTTTCCATTGCTAGTAGAATTTCCACACACTACATGTCTTGCTTAAAATTAACAATACTAGAAATTAGTATAAGAAGGAAGCCAAGAAGGAACCCAAAAAGACCTCTCCAATGGTCATGGGTGAATTAGTCTTCAAAGAGAAAAACAAGGGTTGAGTGATAATGAGCTAACGGAGAGAGCAAACTAAAATCTTTAGAAGATCAAGACTTCCAAAAATGCACATAGAGGTTAGAGAAATCGATATAAAATACTTTCTGTCCACAAGTACTTATTTTGCAATATTTAGAGAATGTTCCCAGAGATTTTGCTAGATATCATGCGCCTGGAAAGGTGAAGCAAAATTAGATAATTTCCACACATTACATGTGAAGCAAAAGTGAAGCACTTTAATAAAAATTTGTGACGGTGAGAGAGAAATTTTAATAAATTCAAAATAGACCAAGACTTTGCGAAAAAAAGTGATGATGAGAGAGAAACTTTAATCAATTCCATGAGGACCAAGACTTTGCGGAAAGAAAAAAGTGATAATGGGAGAAAAACCTTAATCATTTCTAGGCGAAAAAAGTGATAATTGGGAAAAAAAAACTTTAATCAACCAGGAAGATCTAGACTTTGCAAAAAAAAGAAGAAGAAGTGATAATGGGAGAAAAACTTAAATCATTTCCAAGAAGACCAAGACTTTACATATTGCAAATTGACTTTGTTCCTTGACTTTTCACATCTCTCGTTCATCACAATGTGAAAGTCTTTTTTTTTTTTTTCCATTACTAGTGAAATTTCCACGTGTTATGTGCAAAATTAACAATGCTACAATTTTCATTTTACTATTTTCAGGTTTAATCATATTGGGGTTTTCCATTATATTAATATTTATTGTACTTGTCCATTAGAAATATCTCTAAGCTTTCTGTCACGCCCCGAATCTCGAGCGCGCGCATCCCTCAGTGGTTGACTAAATTGCGACGTTCCTAGGCCGCATCACCAACCCAAACAAATCATGCACAAGCGGAAGCAAAATAAACAATCCCTAGACAACAACCAACATAAGATAGAAAAGTTGGACAACAAATTTTCACAAACACACTTTTATAAATACACCAGGTTTATACACAAGAGTCTATAAACAAAAGAGACTACCGAGCTAACCTTATCTCGAACCTTATCTACTTGGGATTTGGATCTATCACAACACCGTCAAGTGGGTCAGCTACCCCCTCGCCCTCAACGGTGGGTATGTCGAAACCTTGAAGGGGACATTCCCGCACCCCATTAGGCCCATGACGAAACCACATCTTGAATTGATGAGGTACCAACTGTGGTAGGCCCTCATTGACCAATTTAGTGGTCATGATGAGCTCATGGAGCCAAGGACTCCCGGGGATAGGATAGTCGATACTATGCTTGGTATACCCCCGCAACTATCCAAAACGAACCAGTCTTGCCTCCATCTAAGGACCTTAAAAGATTGAAACCCACGATGGGGTGAGACAATGTCTCAGCGAGTTCACGCCCTAAACTCCAATTAGGAAGGAAGTATGCCTAGAGGCAGCCTATACACATATCACAAAAGACTCACCTCGCCTCAGCACCTTCATGCACGTCAGTACAATTCATATAATAGATGCATATAGTAATTGCACTCATCAATTGGAACATCTCACTTTTAAGTCAATCAATCACAGCGGTCTCAATTATAAGGCCAAATTGTTATGACACGTCCCATTCCTAGCAGGTTGGTTACACCTACAACTGAAATGGAAACCGAGTGTTTCGTGGTTCAAAAATGCCGAATCTCGTCTCAATCATCCGGGTTTGCATTTAATAAAAATTAGTCAAATTGAGTCGGACATTTTCGACATGACCCAATCCACCCATTTGACGGATGTTCATTAGATCGAGCACTTGAATTTTGAGTAGCGGACAAACCATTGCTCACTCCATTGTATTTATGCAAGGTGGAGGTTTTGTCAAGGAACGGCCCGTCAAGGACGCTTGACACATCTCATTATCAAAGGATTACCTTGACCCGTCGGACAAGGCATGTAATACATTAGATCACATAAGGACATTGTGGTGTGGGTCCAATAATTAGCTAAATTCGATATTATCACTCTCTATAATTGATTTTTTTTTTTAATTATTTGATATCAGGATATAAGAGCAAACGAAAGGTTGGATAGATGAAATGGAAGGATTTTCCTATGACTTCTCCCATGCGAGCTATCTCACTTATGCCATTGCGAAAGGAAGTGGGATCATTGACTTGACTTGACTCGACTCGAACTCCCGCACTTCTTCAATGAAATGCATCTGCCTACTGCACCTTGTTTACTTTTCTAACTAGCTAAATGCCTGCGAGTTTAAATACATAGGAAAACAGGAACTCATGTTTTGCATCTAATGTTAACTCGTGGAGCAACTAATTGTGATTATGAACTTGTTATAACATATTTCATAAACATTTTCTTATAAATATGGATGCCACGACCTGATCTCACCACCCTTGATCCCTCATCATCATGAGGAGAGAAAATGGGGAAATGTCAGGTTTAGGGGTACCTGATCACGAGAGTTCCCTCACGGCTTGCGTTCCAAAAAACGTCATCACCTCGCCTTTTGGATCAAGCCTCTCATGAGTTCCTTCCATGAGATCACGAGCTCTCCCAAGCTCATACCCCACGTGATGGTGTGAAAGAGCTAGTATGAACACCTAGAGGGGGTGAATAGGTATGAAAACAATTTTTTGCGAAATGCATTAAAAATACTTTACTTTTAAGTGACTACAGACTTTGCAGAAGGATTCGGACTTTAACAACTATCTCAAAGCACAGAAGTATATCGCAGCAAATAAATAAAGGATTTCAGAGAAGAGAAAAATGAATACAAGATTCAAAGATTACATACAACCGAATACAAAAATCTCATCAAAACAAAAAACTGAATCGACACATTGGTAAAAAAAAAAAAATCAATGAAAACAAATCGAATCACCTCGATATAGTCCCGTTGTTCTCCGTGATGGCCCTCACGTATTCATCTGAGATTTGCTTCAATTTGAGCCTGCACATGTCGCGATTTTCACGTCAGATTTCAAATACAAAAGTGCAGGAAAACCAGAAATCGCTTTGGAACCAACTGACAAGAAACCCGGTGAATCAATCGATTTAGAGACATCCGAACAGACTTCCTCTATCATCCTCCTCATCTCGGAGGAGAACTCGGGCTCGGCTTCTGCTTCGGCTTCGGCTTCTGCTTCGGCTTCGGCTTGCTTCATGGAGACGGATTCCTTTTCTTCTTCAGGAACTATCGACATCTCAAGAAGAAGAAAGAGCTGTAGAGCAGGTTGTTTTCTGAGTGTGGCTGCACGCTTTAACGGAAAAGAGAAGTGCAGTTTCTTTATATATTTGTGTTTTATGATAAGTACATAAGCCTATCACTTGTAAGGTTAAAAAAATAAAAAAAATCAATTAAGGTTAAGCGCACTCAATAAAGGATATGAAGAATCTTGTAAATATACATAAAAATTTATAATCTCAAAATATATAAAAATAATAAATGGAAAATATTATAATTATTCAAAAAAAAAATACTTAGAAATTTTTTCCATCCTTTTGTTCTTTTCCTCTTATTATTTTCTTTACGTTCTCGTTAACTAGTGCGAAGAATTTTAGTCAAAATTTTCCTTTATTTAAAAAGGAAAATATTGGGTCTACTGAGAATTTCCTTTCCGAAATAAATGACTTATGACAAATGTAATAAAAATATGATCTACATAATTGACATGCCAAAGACGTGTCAAAAAGAAAAGGGGTAAATGTTAAAATGATGTGTTGCCAAAAGGATGTGATCGCCCTTCGATGCTTGACCTACCGCAATGCCAGCTTGGCGCCTGGATGGCCCAACCATGCCATGTGGCAATCCCGGGTTGCAGCAGCCAGCCTCCTTTTTGTTTTAAATGATATTTTTTTATCACTTATTATCCAAATATTACCAAATTTTGACTAGTCCTTTTTTTTTTCGGTAAATTTTGACTAGACTGATTGACTCAATTTTTACTCCAAAGGAAAAGTCGCTACCCAAGGTGTCTAAAGTTCACAAAGATTTTTGGGAGTTGACCTTAATTGACGATTGTAATGAAAAGTTATGATATTCCCTTTGTAAAAAAAAAAAAAAAAAAAATCGATCTTTATGATTTTGGCCATGTAAAAAGCTCATGATGTCATCTTTAAGGTGAAATTGATTGATCAAGCCAAATCATAATTGGATGAAAAGTCTTTAATCTACTATAAGACAAAAAAATCAAATAACAAATAATTATGAATTGTTGTGGAACTCACTCTTTTAAGAACTTGTAGCTCACAATTGTTGTGACTAAACTCCTCTCATAGGGAGGGAGAGTTTTTGTTATTATTAGGATAGGGGCCGACGACATTTCCTTGACTCGGGCTTTTCCAAGCTCATATCTTGCGCAACATCGAATGTTCAAATTTTTAATCAATTAAGCCTATGTAAATTTTGACTAAGGAGCTCCATTAGCCTTTTTGGAATTGGCTAAAAACCCAGTAAAATACAAAATGATATCTTACTATTTACGCAACCAAAAGATTTGGACATGTTAGCCTAAAGCTAACCCCATTTCGATACCTAACTTAATCATATGCTAACCAAATCATAGCAGCCTATCAAGAAAAATCTAAGGTTTGTCTTAATCATTCCAAAACAAGAAAATAACATCAAAATATTGAACAGCGCAGTCAACTATGTCAATTATAATCATTATAGAAAATATACAAGCATCCTAAATTGTCCCTAAAAAGAAAAACAAGACAAAGCAAAACAAGAATCCCAATTGTAAAGCCTAAAGGCTTATCCAATTTTAGGTTTTAATTCTTTAAAGGGATTTCCAATTTTTCTCAAATTTTCTTTTCAATTTTTTTATACTTTATTATTTCCTAAAAATTTTAATTTTTTTTTTATCATTTTCTGAATTTTTTATTTTTGAAATATTTTCAATTAATTTTTTAATTTATTTATTATTAAAATATTCGGGGAATGGGCTCGAACCTGTTTTGCCCAATCCGGCCATTGACCCGACCCAAATCCGGATCCGACTCATAGAATGAAAACCGATTTTTTAACACTTTCATATCATTTCTAAAAAAAAAAAGAAACATTCTCATATAATTTTTTTTTTTTTTTTTGAATTTTGTGATTTTTTTTTTTCCTTTTTTATTCTCTTGTCTTTTCCCATCTTCTTCAACCTCCAGCCGTTCCTCCTTCTTCCCCAAACACTCCATCACACCTGCAACTTGATTTTCTAGGACCAGAAACACACTATGTCGCGCCACCTCTGCACGAGTCGTCGGCATTCACTCCGCAATCAAACCACCATCATCTGCCCGCCGTCCGTCCTGACCGGCGATGACAGCGCCGGCCGCCCACTCCGGCGATCCCGAAATTTCACAAAAAAACTCCCGTAAACTACGGTTTTTACACCAGAAATCCCAGAAATCAAACAAACACAAAGGCACTAAAAAATGGGGAGATACGCCGACTCAAACGGCCTTCAACCGTAGGGGTCGCCGGCGGGGGAGGCTATCTCCGGCGAGGAGGTGTATGCGAGGCCGGTTCAGACGGTGCAAAGTCACATCAAAGCACGTCAAAACACGAAGAAATCAGACGAAGTTCAACCATATATGAATAATCAAACGTTAAACTGAGCTTCAAACGTCGATCGGATAAAATATATTTTGGGATTTCATTGAGGTATTTTGTCGAACCGTCGGGGTGCCCTACCAAATCCTAAGGTCTCCAGCTCAACCGAGACCCGAATGTGCACCAGAGGCCTCGACGCACGGCATACAAGGACTATGAAAACAAAATATAAAGGTGACGAGGGCCGGAGCACGCGTGAGCCGGACGGCCATGAGCGTCGGCCCGGCACGCCCGAAACAAAACGGGAGGAGAGCCGAGCCTACCTATTCGGCTTGAGGACGTCGCCGGAAAGGTCGTCGGACGGGCCTGCCCGCGGCTGCGATGCCGTCTCTTGCTCTTCTCAGTCGCTCGGACCTCTCACTTCTCACTCTCTGTTCGCCGTCTCTCACCTCTCTCTCTGAACGAACCTCGAGCGTTCTCTCCTCACCCTTCAAAACCCAGAAAACCCGCAAGCGCTCCTTTCTTCTTCTGCCAAAACCAGCCCCCCCGCTTTTGTGATATGCTCTCCTCCTTCTTGCCAAGCCTCGCCTCCCCTGCTCACCACGCTGCTCACGCCTCGCTCCTAATCTTTTCGGTTTGGCGTCCTCATCCCTCGCTTTGGATTTGCTCGTCATGGCCCTCTCCTCACCCGCGCCTCTTTTCTTTTCCTCTTCACGGGCGTTGACTCATGTAAGCAGAGAGGAAGAATTGACTTTGGGCTGGGCTCTTGTCTCTCTCTGACGGGCTAAGGAAAAAGAACGAAAAACAAAATAATGGGCTCAGAGAGATAAAAAGATGGGCTCGTCTGACTCAGAAAGTCACAGGCCTTCTTACCCGAATTTGTTGTCTTTATTTATTTCTTATTATTATTCTGATCTTTTCATGATTCACACATTTTCTGTTTTTTTATCTTTTTATAAATTTTTATATTTTTGCAAAATAAATGGATACTTAAAATGTCAAAACTTCTGGTGTCAATAATAACAAGCTGTTATTTTCACTAGCCCAATGACCATTATGCTATTAAAGCCTTTCGGAATTTTCTCCGTCGGTCATGCTTCTCTCTCTTCGCGCTTGTTTTGGTCTTTATTCTTTTTTTCATTTTCTGATTTTTTATTTCTTTTTTATAATTTGGATCTATATGCTAATGTTGGTTCCCATTAAGCACCGTGTTTCCCAAAACTATACTAAAAATTGCATGTCATGGGCTCCGAGCCCAATTCCTCCTATGCAAAATTTTTGATATTATATGGTATGTATTGACGATTTCTCTTGTGAGTTTCAAATGTATCCATTGAAGCGAAAGTCGGATTTCTTTAAAATTTTCCCATAACTTCGGAAGGTAATTAAAATCAGCTAGCATTTTCTGGCACTCTAATTGAAATTGTATTAATTGAACAGGTTCTAGGGATTTAATGGCACATTTTGAAAATTTTATAACTCGAATGCACATTCACGACAAGATTTAGGATTTTTAGTACACTAATACCAATAAATTACTGAGAAATGATTGCGTAACACTCTTTAATTAATTTTAAAAATAATAATCTATTCTGGACCACAGAAAATTAAATAACACATAATCATAAATTATTGTGGAATCCACTCTTTCAAGAATTTGTGTCTTATAATGCCCAAAAGGCAAAAACTATTATGTTAGCAAAGCCCCACAAGACCAATAAGGCAACTCATCAACTAATCTATCATACTCAGTGAAACAATTCGCCTTTTTTTCCCTCGAAGCTTAAACAAATAAGCATTAGCTTTTGAAATTATTGAATGTCAGTTGAGAAACAGCATCTCTCTCTCGGTACTTCACCATTCGTCATAGATAGGTTAAGAAGCTACCAATGTCCATTTCTCAGCTTGTTTTCTATTCTATTTAAGCCGATAAAAAGAGTTGCAGCTAAGTTTGTTCTACAAATGTTCCTGAATTTTAATTCAATATACAATTTGGTCCCTGAACTTTAAGTTATTCAATGTGATCCCTCAACTTTAACATGTATTTAATATAATCCCGGAACTATGTGAAAATATTTAATATCGCCCTTCCATTGATTCAAATTCAGGGACCATATTTAACATTTTCATATAGTTTATGGACTAAATTGAATATATATCAAAAGTCAATGGACTACACTAAACAATTTAAAAGTTTAAGAGCTATATTATACATTGAATCAAAGTTCATGGATCATTTGTATCATTTTCCCTTAGTTAAATACTACATCATGTTAATTTACTTTCAAAGGAAAGATGGCCGTAGGCAATTTGCATGAGCTAACATATCTTCCAGCTCAGAGTGTAATCAATTTTACCAGCAATAGATGAAGCAAGTTTCAAGTCATTAGTCTGCGATAATGTCTTGTTTCATGTTATAAAGAGTTTGAGTTGAATTTGAACATTGAAATGAACCCAAACAAAAAAGTGAATGATTAGTGAAATGAGACTTTTACCGAATATGATATAGCGAAATGAGACTTATCAGTCACCTTCCACGCCTTCAAACTTCTTTGATGTCAAAACCGGCGACGATGTGAACCTTAACTTCACTGTGAAATTTACATAAGACTCATCAAACTAAAATAACGAGCAACAGAATTCTGATGTAGCCAGTTTATAGTTGCACGTGGTCTTGATGTCGGCTTCTTTGCGACCGAGCCTCAACGTATCGACAGCGAGTGCAATGGCCTTGAAGCCAGCTGTTTGAGCTTTCCTCACAAGCTGAGCTACTATATGTTTGTCTCTATAAACCTTATTTCATGAAGACTAAGATCGCTGGTTAGCATTTGACCACTCAATTTTTTAAAGGGCCAGATCAAACCCATGTATTGAGAACTGTAGTGGGCACATTGGGCTTACATAAAGCTGGAAAAAGCAGACAGCAGGTCCAGTGGAAGCACTTCCTGAACACAGGAAGTATTCCATGAAGATAATATCTGACGCAAATGTGAATATTTCATAAGCGAAGCAACATGAATACATATCAAAGTGTCCTAAAGCCAAATTTGTTAGGAGATTTAGGGTCTGTTTTTGAATGAAAATTTATTTCTAGAAAAATTTTATCCGACTTTCCAATGTTTAAATGACGAAAAACTAATCAAATTATCGATAATATTTTCCATAAACTGAAAATAACAAGCTAAGTTTGGAAAAACAATAACTTCCTCTCCTAGACAAAAAGGACATCATTTTCCCTAAACCAATAAACAAATGAAAATTAATCATTTTTCTTGAATATATTTATTTTTATTATGAAATTTTCAGTGAAACAAACACATCTTTAAAATAAACTTAATTACTCATATTCCAACAAACACCAAGGAGATTGGTGAAAAGATTTCATGTACTTAAACAACTTGATAGTATTAACAAACGGTTAGAGCCAGTTTTGACAGAGGCACTTGGTAGACCTGTCGAAACTGGAGCTGTTCAAGAAACTCTTCCATAGTAGTCCCAGCTGCTGATGCAGCTCTTGCTGTTGGATACTCCCCCGGATAGATATCAGAAAACCATCAGGCAACAAGTCTACTCCTCTGTAATATAAGTCAAGACCTAATAGCAAATTACAAGCTTCATTACAAAGGACTAGACTTTCTTCTGCTAATACAAGATATAAGTTAGCCTAATTTGCTCTATTGTCAGTGCACTGGAAAGGGAAAAGGTGCTTGAGTATGCTCTCAGCTCACTTTTGATACTTGAGTATGTTGACAAAGTGGGGCAATCATGATAGGCATGGATATCTTGAATCCCACGATAGTGGTAGTCATGCATATCTTGCTCACGTTAATCGGTGCACGGGTGGGAACCTTATCTATGATATTTCTTTAGAACTCAAAATTTTGTCACTTAGAAAAGACTACCAACGTGATAGATTGAAAACGACAACCACAATGGGAATAGTTGATGTCAATATCGACCGTCACAATGACGTTAATTTTGAGTAATTAATTTGAATATTTTGCAAGCCTAATCTCAACCTAGATTTACCAAAAGCTTTTGTAAATTTGCGCACAATTGTATTGGTGGTTACATTTGGCATTGAGCAATTTGACATATTTTCAACCCAATCTTCTTAATTAGAAAGTTTATCTCGACAACCAAACGCAATGTGAGAAGTTTCTAATTGTGTGGTCAATTGTTTTTGTCACGTTTGTTAAGAACCCAATAGAAAAATAAAGAAATGCTACTTTATATGACGCTCTAGTCCACGAAAGCTCAATTCTTCTTCTCTTCTTATATATTAATTGTGAAACAAAAATGATTTAACTACCTGTTTAAGGATAACATTCGTGTCCCTTGACATTAATTTGTGTGGCTTATTTATTTGTATGTCCTTTGATATGTATGCCATTCAGTAAAACTAAACGGGTCAATTAACAGTTTTATTTCTACTTGATTATTCAAATCATAGTCTAACGGTACACTATAATATTCATCTTATTAAACATTATACAAATGTAGTATATATTTATTTCTACCGATCCAACGAACCTTATAAACCAGAATTTATATTAAATCGACCCAGATGTCCGCGTGGTAGGTACAAAAAAATAATTGGTAGACTGAAAATTAACATATTGAACTCACAAGGTTTGCATAGTTGTCGCAGAACAAATTATGCGTACAATTTCGACATACAACACCGATTCAATATCTCATGCTCTTGATTTGCAAATGATTTTATTCGTGCCTTATCCGATCTACAATATTATCATAGCACTTGATTAAAGGAAAATCTCAAATTAGTATACTTGTAATAAATTTATCACAAATTATTTTTTTATCATCTAAAAACTCCAAACTAATACACCTAAAATGAATTTATTCTCTATTAATTTTCATTAAATTTTACCATTATTGAATTGAATAGCACGCACTAATTAACAAGTGTACCAATTGAGGGGAGTAGTGTGTTGTCTTTCGTGATATTAATCTAATTTAACGAAAATTAATTGATGGTAAATTTGTCGTAAACATATCAATTTAGGATTATTTGTAGTAAAAAAATTAACTTGGTGTAAATTTATCACGGGTTATAAATATATCAATTCAAAATTTTCCGGAGTATTAACCATTTATTAACTCCGAATTTGATCTATTTAAGGATTATTATTTTTGTTACGTTACGTGGCCACGTTTGAAAAATCAGCAAAAACAAAAGTTGACTGGACAGAGGCGCCCCACGTTCCCACTCATCATCATCCCCAACCAGTCAACGCTCCCTCAAAATTGCCATCCTGAACCTTTCCCTGCCGCTGACCGGAATTACCGGCCACCTTCCCCCTCCCTTCTTCTCCCTCCAAGAAAAGACAAGCCGAAAAAACTCCATCTTCGTCTCCCGCTCGAAGCAATCCGGCCGCCCCTTCGACCGTCATCTTCTCCAGGATTCCCCTTCTCGAAAGATAACAGAGTAACGAGAAACCAATCAAGACCCGTTTCTGAATTTTCCCGCCTCCGGAAAGGACAGATCAAGAAAATCCCACGAAAGTCAACCGAGGTGGTGTCCCGCCAAGGTCGGGATCCTTTCGGGCCGGTGATATCCGAATTGAATAATGATAAACGTTACTACAATCGCACGGCGTTGTTGGGTTTCTGGCCTCTCTTTGCTCTTGAATTTATTCGTTTTTCATTTTTCTTTTTTTGGAGATACTGACGTTGTCGCGTCGCAGGAGGGGAGAGTGACTAGACGGGTCCACGCGTATAAATAGGGGAGACCGGGGAGAGAGGGAGGAGATGTCGTCGCCGACGAGAACGCCACCGTCGCTAGGGGGCCGATCTCCGATGTCGATGATGGAGAACCTGCTGGGGCTCCTCAGGATCCGGGTCAAGCGCGGCGTCAATCTCGCCGTCCGCGACGTTCGATCCAGCGATCCGTACGTCGTCGTCAAGATGGCGAAACAGGTCATTCTTCCTTTTTTCTAGCGCCTGCTCTGTTTTCCGCCTCCCTTCGCGTGCAGCGCTTTGGGATGCGGTGATCTGACCCTTGTTTCGCCCGCGTATCGATTTGAGGGGGGAAATGGAAATGTGGGTGTGCTTCTGGATCCCTTTTGGTGACTTGGGTCGACGCCCGCTGATGCGATTGAGGGGGGAAATTAGCTGGTGATGTCTCGCTGATTGATTGTTTTGGGTGGATTCTGTTTCCTTTAGCTGCTCTGTTTCTTGATTACGGAGTTAGGCGTATCGAAGATCAGTGACTCTCTATTTACTCCTGCCAACAACCCTTGAGCTTTCCTCAAGTTGCATTGTGAACTCTGTTCCACCCGATGTGTCATCTGAACGAATGAAGTACTGAGCAGAGAGGCGAGATCTCGATCCAGTCGATGTATAAGCAAATGAGGAGAGAGAAATTTTTCCACAGTTTTTTTAACTGTATTTGATGAGATTATCTCACTTTTCATGGAGCCTGGAGTCCATAATCTTCGTTGCCTCTTGAAAATTGCATGATGCTGCCTTGAGTTTCCCTGCGTTGCCCATATCGATTGGTTCTGGATCGATCTCTACTGATAAGGATATTAGTACTTTTTTCCATGTCGGTGATATGTTAATAAATCATCTGTACAAGCTTTGACCTGCTGGTCATGCTAATAGATGATTTTTTCACTAGTTCTTGCCTTAGCAGTCTCAAGTGAAGAACGTGCAATCTTGCTAACACTTTAATGAACTCTGGTAAATCATCAAGAGTTGCTTCTTCACTGCATGGAACCCAAAAAAGGTTTTAGCTTTTGTAACCTTTTTTGAGTTTTTTAATGCCTTGATGGCATATTATCTTCCTGTCCTGTAAATATTAACCTTCAAATGTCAAACCTACCTTTTTTCTTCCCTTTTGCTGTTTAAGACAACGATCCAATGGAACCAATATGAATCATTTTCCCATACCAGGCTCAAGCTTTTGAAGTCTACCCTTATGTAGAAAGGAGGGGTGGGATATATCCACTGTACTCTTTTCTCTCTGAATATAAATGCATCCTGCTCACTGTTAATTCAATCTTAAACTTAAGGTCAAAGAACGTCAAATACTTTTAGTTTCGGCTTCTTGATGTCACATCATTTTTCACTATTCCTATGTGAGGAACTTACTTCAGTTGGATGTGTTTTTACATGGTGGTTCATTGTCAAATGTTTTTTGTTGCATAAATCATCAGAGTTGCTTCTTCACTGCATGGAACCAAAAGAAGTTTTTAGCTTTTTTAACCTTTCTCGAGTTCTTTAATGCCTTGATGGCATATTATCTTCCTGTCCTGCAAATATTAACCTTCAAATGTCAAACCTACCTTTTTTCTTCCCTTTTGCTGTTTAAGACAACGACCCAATGGAACCAATATGAATAATTTTCCCATACCAGGCTCAAGCTTTTGAAGTCTACCCTTTTGTAGAAAGGAAGGGTATGATATATCCTTTGTACTCTTTTCGTTCTGAATATAAATGCGTCCTGCTCACTGTTAATTCAATCCTAAACTTAAGGTCAAAGAACGTCAAATACTTCTAGTCTGGGCTTCTTGATGTCACATCATTTTTCACTATTCCTACGTGAGGAACTTACTTCAGTTGGATATGTTTTTATATGATGGTTCATTGTCAAATGTTTTTTATTGCATTGATCTCTCTTAGAATTCCTTTAGTTAAAGAGGGGTTAAATGATGCAGAAATTGAAGACCCGTGTTATAAAGAAGGATGTTAATCCTGAGTGGAATGAAGATCTAACTCTCTCTGTTTCAGATCCTAGTATTCCAGTCAAGCTGGTAAGCTGTGTTTATAACTAAGTTGCATAGATATGAATTATTTTTTCAATGCTCTTTTCCTCATGAAGTTTAGATGATGTATCTTGTATTAAGACTAGATTTCATATAAAAGACATCATCATTAAGTTTAGCATACTCGCAAGAAATTTTATAGGGTCATCACGAACCATTTTACAGACATATGACATTGTAATTTATTTTTTTCTGTTTTTCAACTTACCTACACAGCTTAGATATGTCAAGTGTTCATGCAAAATCCAGGTCACATAAACGGCAATACATGGAAGGATGCAGTCATACTGCTTCCTAAATTTTCTCACATATGTTAGTGGAGAATGAAAACAATGAAAAAGAGACTTCACTTTTTATTTGTTTATTTATTGGCTCTTTCACTATTTGTGAATTTAGCTGTGGAAAAGACATTAAAGCAAAGAAGTCATGGCTCAGCGATGCTTTTTAGGGTGCAGAGTACTGACATATATATATCATTTAGCACAAGACCGGCTGCTCTCTTTTCTTGCTTTCTCTACCTTTTTTAACGGTATCACGTTTAATCGCCATCTCATATTTAATATGTTCATCCTGCTTATTAATTTTTCAAAGGTTTTAAATGCAAGTTTCGTTCACTGCAAATTTCTTGGGTCTCTGCCTCATCAGTATTCTTGAAGTTCAGTCTTTACAGATGCTGCAGCTCATTATACAATTAGATTTACCTCTCATCTAGAATTTGGGTTGTTCTCAAACAATATTGATTGTCCGTAGGATCCACAATGTGATAGGAATGGTATAGGGCAAATGAGATGACCTCATAAAGTAATCGCCATTTTTTACTACTGTTAAGAACTCGGAGAGTTATGACACCCATAGCTCACGTGTAGTATCCTGTTTCCGCACTTTGGTTCTTTCATATACTTTCAATTCGGCAATCTGAAAGAAATTAGGATGGCATTATTCTGCATCTGGTTGTCATTATAGTCTCAAGTTCAGTTAATGAAGCTTTTTCTGATTAGGAGAAGACAAATATTGATGTTTCCTCGTGGCTTCAATTTTTTAGGCTGTATTGTTGTAAAATGCAGCAACTACAGCAATTTTTTATCTCTCTCTCTCTCTCTCTCTCATATTTTGTTTTGTTTGGATTCCTTCTTTAAGTGCAGACTGTTTATGACCATGATACGTTCAGCAAGGATGACAAAATGGGAGATGCTGAGTTTGACATAAAACCATTCATAGAGGCTCTCAAGATGAATCTGCAAGGCCTTCCCAGCGGCACTGTCATTACAAGGGTGCAACCTAGTAGACAAAATTGCCTTGTCGAAGAAAGCCGCGTTATCTGGAGTGAAGACCGGGTTGTCCAAGACATGTGCCTTAGACTGAGAAATGTCGAGTGCGGAGAAGTGGAGATTCAGCTCCAGTGGATCAATCTTCCTGGTTCCAAGGGCTTATAAAGAACCTTGACGCTGGCCTGTGTTCTGTACTCAAGCCTCTCTTGTTCATACCATCCTGCAAAGTGAAGCTGTTGTATCTTTTTCTTTTGCCCCACTCGTGACTGGATTGTATGTGCTTGGTGAGGCGGTCATGTCACAAATGCTCTCGTCTCACATGATTTATATTTAAGCTATTTGAAACAACATGATCACAGGGTGAAAAGTGGTGATTCTGTATTTGCAAGCACTCTTGCAGCCTCATGTCTTGCTATTTCTGGCAATCTTTGAACTTTCTTTGGGGATTGTTTACTGGGATTGAATCATCGGAAGCTTACCTTCGGTTCATGTATCAGTAGGGCTATGATGGTATTGAGAAGCTTTTTGTTCACAGGTCAAGCGATGCAATGGGAACTGAGCTTTTAGTGCGCAGATTGATCTTCCTCCTGAAACACCGCATGAAATTTCTGTTTTTTCATGCACAAGGTCATTCAAATTTGAAAACCGTCGCACTTGACTGTGGATCCTATAAAGTGATAAATTTGCTCTAGCTATGGTGCACAGGGTATTGTCTGCGAATCTGAACAGAAATCACTGAGGCATGAATGTCTAGATTAACAGCGTATCGCTGCGTTTACAAGGGGTACCCGATCTATTGATTATGTTCGGATTGTATCGCGGGTCGTCTTTCTTGTACTAAATTGATTAGTCCACCTGCTCAATTTGGTTTAAAACAAGCCATCAATGCCCCAGACAATGCCCAGATCACGGGTTTCCTGAGAAAATCCTTTCTAGTACACGATCTACATATAAAAGATTTATGCCAAAAAAGAATCAGATACAAGATTTCATGCTTGACAGGATGATTTGAACCAAGAAATGCGCGCTGTCAATGCCCTTGAAATTACAGAGGTCTCCTCTTTGCAATGTGTGAAGCAAGCGTGGTGTTTGGGGGCATTCTTAGTTTGGCGTGACTCCCACGTCTCTCCTTCTTAAATTCACTCCAAAAGCCACGCAACTTTTTCTTTCCATGACTTCTAAATATGACCTTGACGTCGCATCAGTTCTCCTTTTCTGGTTGTTTTCACACTTAATTTTTTTGAAAATTTATTTAAAAAATCGTATTCTCCATGGCAAAAAAGCGAGAGAGAGAGAGAGAGAGAGAGAGAGGTCTTACTTTTCGGAAAGAAGACTAAAAAATCAAACAAGTCAGTGCTGCCTTGGACTGAGGTGCATCGACCGCCAGCAAGTTAATGGTATTAGGCACCGGACATCTTTAGGGTCCACGTGAAGGGCAAAGAACAAAAAGACAAAGCGCAAGCCGCTATGGCCTCGGCTATATATAAGATGCTTTGAAAGCTTTTTTCTCCCAGTTGCCTCCATTTGATGTGCTTTGTATAGCTGCACAGGCCAACTTGCCATGTTACATCGAGCCATCCCTTGACTTGACCCCACCTCAAATCCATTCAGAATTATCAGATTATTTATCACGAGAAAGCAGGGG